>NC_035435.2:164954373-165254373 GCF_002127325.2 Helianthus annuus
CATTGGGAAATCCATCTAGCCGGGTATTCGAAAATTTTTGCATAAGGTATATGGCTCGTGAGGCTTTATTGTCATGAAACAAGGCTTCAATCGCCACCCATGCATCATGAGCGGTGGAAGTTTTGTTGATGATGGTATGAAGAAGGTCGTTAGAAATCGTACTATAGAGCCATTGTAGCACAATAGCATCCAAGCGATTCCATTCAGCAGTGGCATAAGAGGATTCAGCGGTGGTGGTTTCGGGTTTCGGCTTGAGATGGTCTTCCACAAGATAAGCACGACAGTGGAGAGTGAAAAGTGTTGCCCAAGATGAATACTGGCTGGATTCAATCTCAAGGGTGAAGGGGATCACAGTTTTGATGTTTGAAACAGTAGTGGCGGGATGGATCTCAGATTTGATAGTGATGGGAGATGTTGTGTTTGGGGTGAGTTGGTCGTCATCACCAGCCATGAGGACGAGGCTGGAGGCAGACGACAGAAAGAAGAGGGAATTGGGTGGTCGACGGCGGTAGGGTTAGGAGAAGAGAACCCAATCTCTTGATACCATAAAGGAGTATAATCCGTGCCTCTTCTCATTGATAAACCCCAAATATATAATACAAGAGTATGTCGATAATTATGGATACAGAATAATTACAATTATTTACTAATAATAATTTCTATAATTACGTGTGCTATTAGTAACTAAATCTAAAATCCAATTAAAAATAGTAAAACAATAGCCTATTTAATTTTGGTCCATTTAGAGGCCCATGTATCGTCATATAATTACTTTTTTTGTGTATATGTTTATGTTCACGAGCTTATGTTTTGTTCTCGCACATATTTTTAAAGACGACCGTAAAGACTAAGGGGGTGTTTGGGGTTGAGTTTTAAAAATAGATTATGCGTTTTGAATAATCAGAATCAGATAATTAGCTGTAACAAAACGTGCTGCAGAAAGATAGTGTTTGGATTTGATTATGTTGTTTGATATCACAATAATCAGATAATCAACATTGTTTGGATTTGATTATGTTGTTTGATATCACAATAATCAGATAATCAACTATTTGAGTGTTTGGCAAGTATATATATTTCAAAAAAATAAATAAGTGAAAACGTAAAAAATCAGTTTTTGGATTATCACGTTTTCCTGCAGCAAGGGGTGACCTACTTATGGATTATCACGTTTTGAACTCTACAAAACGTAAAAAATCACTTTTTATTAATTTTTTACCAAACACTCAAAATAGATTTTTTGCGATTTCAAAACACAATAATCAAATAATCAGGTTGAAAACGCAATCCCAAACACCCCCTAAGAGTATCACTAGAATCATTTTGTTAAATATTAACGGGTCAAGTTTTGTTGATTGATTGAAATCCAAAACATTCATGTCCTTTGTTTAGACTACATTATGTGACTATGATTACCAGAATGTGATATACCAAAATGCCATATGAGTTCGATCCTTGAGCCAGGTGTCCTGAGAGTGAGGCATTGGTGGACAGTGATAGGAGACCCAGGGAAACCTGAGTTCGATCCTTGAGTCAAACAGGTTTTACTGGTAATTCACCGTCGTGCCTACGGACGGGTGGGTCAATGAGTTTTCCCCGGAATTGGTGGTGGATGACTCGGGTTACTCTTGGAGTACTCCGTTTATCCAGTGGGTGCCCCGAGAGTGGTCGGGATTGATTTATTGGCCGTTAAAAAAAAATGACATATGATTTGAAAAAGTGTACTATGAATGTGGATGTGTTTATTGGTTTATATATATCTTAAAGTTTGTATATAATCATAGTTGATGTCTTAATTTAGGTAGGATGCAATTATTATATTGAAACCACAAATTTCACTAGAATTGTGTAATTATGTTGATCCACATGAGATTAATTCTTCATATATTTCTTAAATAGGTTTAACTCAGTGGCGGAGCTTAACCAAAAGTTTCTAGAGGGCGTAAAGTGATTGGACCCAAAAAAATTTTTCCTATCGTCATGTTTCGGGTCAGGTCGGGTCGGCTATTCGATTCAGGTCGGGTCAAATAATAATAGTTTCAGATAAAACTAAAAAAATTCATTCATTCAAAGGACCTGTTTTTCCACATAGAAAAACTAAATATTGTATAACAAAGAAAAGACCTATATATATATATATATATATATAGTGGAGAGTTCAAATGAGAAGAATCACAAATTAAGAATAAAAAGAATAAAAGGGTACAAAGGTAATTTAAACCAATCATTTAATTAGTCTACCCTTTATTTTTGCTATTTAAATTAATAAACATTAATCATTTAATCAGTATATCCTATAAATTAGTTGTGCACCTTACACAATAAAAACATTCATGCACATGATCCTACATATTCAACGTTTTCTACACCATAATAACAATGTTTCCTATACCAATAAAACAATGTTTTGGTGTAGGGTACAAAATGTGTAGGTTCCCAACACTTTTAAATAATTTTACAACAAATAATAATATATGTGTAGGACACAACACTTTAAATAATTTAGTCGTTCCTTATAAAATTGGTGTAGGACCCAACACATTAATAATAGTGAAGGAGAAAATTATGGTGGTATTAATGAGATTGGAGTAACCCTTTATAATATTTAATAGTGTTATACATCAAATTGTCTATTCTACCCTTATTAATTAAAACATTAATTGAAAGTGGACAACAATAATATCTTGATTCACAACCATTGATCAAAAAAATATAGGGTCTAGATTAATTTAGTTTTCTTCTTTCAAGAATATTCTTCTCAAATGAACCTTCCTCTATATATATATATATATATATATATATAGGGGAAGGATGCATAGAAAACCCACTTTAATTTAGAAAACCCAGGAAACTCAAAGCTCCCGATGTTTTTTTTTTTAAAAAATTTATACATGTTATATACATGTTTTTAAGGGTTTTGGGCAAAAAAAGTCAAAAAAGCGCCGAGTAGATATTTTTAAAAAAAATAAACAAGTTTTGGTGTAACACATGTTACATTCATCTGACATATTTGTAACATGTGTTACACCAAAACTTGTTTATTTTTTTTAAAAATATCTACTCGGCGCTTTTTTGATTTTTTTTTGCCCAAAACCCTTAAAAACATGTATATAATATGTGTAAATTTTTTCCAAAAAAAAAAAAAAACATCGGGAGCTTTGAGTTTCCCGGGTTTTCTAAATTAAAGTGGGTTTTCTATAGATACTTACATTATATATATATATAGAATGATACGAGATATATGGAACCTGGACGAAGAATTACAACTCAGACCGATGACCTTTAAGATTTTTGAATTCATCAATTATGTCTTCCGAATCAAACTTATCAACAATTTCTTTTTCTATGTAAATCATCGAGCTGTTTGTGAGATATTAAGTTTATTGTGTGGTGGGTAATCTAAGGTTAAACAAATAAAATAAGAGTTAAAATATATTTACCAAACTACACATCATTTAGGAAAAATAATCGGGGGGCGATCCTATATAATTTTAAAATTTTTCGGACGAAAAACCGGACTATATACACTTCTAACCGAAACATTGGGGTGGACGTATGCACCCCCGGCATCCATTATACTTCGCCCCTGGTTTAACTTATGTAAGAAGTTTGAAGTGCTTGAATTTCATGAAATTTGTTCGGAAGATTAGGTTATACATATTGCCTTCATAAATACAAATATTGAAGTAATAATTACACGTAAAAGCACTATGTTATTTTAAATTAGATTAGAATTAAGTTATGTAACAATCACGTCCAAAAGTTGTTGGCGACTTGGCGGTGTACCAGGCACCAATAGGTGCCAGAAGAAAAGGTGCACATTGAAAGTTGCTGCGGTACGTCGGTCGGTTGGGCGAAAACACGGTAGCATAACATACGACAACGGCGTATGGTATGCAGTGGCGGACCTACCCTTTGGCCAGGATGGGCGGCCGCACCCCTTGAAAATAAAAATTTAGTGTATATTTTAAGCAAAAAACCCGACCGCACTCTTTGAAAATATGATTGAACACCTCATCCGCACCCCAAGTAAATAATTTCTGGGTCGGCCACTAATAGTATGACGGGTATGAAATTTTTGAACAAGTTTGGTAATAAAAAAATGTTTTGAAGGAATTTTTAAATATGGTTTGTGGATAATGCTTATGTGAACTCACTTAAAATTACGATAATCTTTTAAGATAGACGTTTTTCAGATAAATAATTATGAATTGATAAATTACTGCTCAAGCTTCCCAGGATTGACTATGAGCACATTATATTATATTATATTATATATATATATATATATTAATTTGCAACAATTGTTGGCATTCTTATTTGTAATATGATGCTTAGTGGCTTGTACCACTAAAGACAAATTGTTATATCATTTAAAAACTATAAATAATCTTGCGAGTTAACACGACGCAACGTGCGTGTGTGGGTAAATGTTTCTACGTCGTCTGTTTTTTCCGTTTCACAGGTTCATCGTAACGCTCGAGTCCTAGATCGACTTAGTTATTTTTTCTATGTTTTACGTTTCGATTTAATTTTTTCGCATTAACATGCTGCAACTTCAGTGTTGGTTGTTGCTGATAGTAGTGTGACGTTGGTGTTCGCCCCCACCGCAACGCGGGGGTGCTTAATACTAGTTTTGGGTTTATTTTGTAAGGCCACCTAAGCCTTTAAGTCATGATCGAATCAATAAACACTAGGTATCGTGATGTGCGGAATCCATCATGATACATGTATGTACTGTAAACACTAACAGAAAGGAGTAGAAACAAAAGATTCTCTCAAATAAACTAAGACTAGAAGGTATGGGGGCTGGCTGAGGCCCGGCTAGGACCGGCGCCGGTCCCCCACACCGCCCCCTGGGGCTAGGCTCGGCACAACCGGCACCCCACAGCCGGGGTAGCCGGTCCTCTCTCCTCCTTCCTTCTCTCACATATATCTATACATACATACATATATATACACAAAGGGGTTCATCCCCCACCCCCTAGGTCCATACTCTCCAAACCACTCCTACGTGGCGCCTACGTGGCGGCTCATCCCCTCCAAGCCCATCCTCTCCATACCCTTTAGTCTAACAGAAAGGAGTAGAAACATAAGATTCTCTCAAATATTGCACTTGTATTCAAACAGGTAAACACAGAGTTCAACTCGATTACAAAATGCCAAAAAGTCTACTAAATACATTGCCTATCTCGTATTAATATAGATAATCGACAAATCCGCAACTTCTACATCTAATCTGCATTGCATACTCCATATATCAAATATACACTTGATATTATCATTCTACTAGTTAGCGGTCACTAATGTCTTTCAAATATAAGTGTCAATATGGGGACATTGGTTTGAAAACTGATTGTTCCACAGGTTTACTTTTCGAATTGGTTTTAAAAACCAAAAAATATTTGACTGAACTTGAATGAAATATATTTCACTCACTCCTCTTAAGTTTTCATCTTTTAATCTTTTTATTATCACTCCAATTTCCTACAAGCACTATATATTATTTAATTTTAGATCCATGACATCCACCACCATCATCATCTTGTTATTTAATGTTTAGATCCATGAGCAGGGGCGAAGCATTGAGGGGGGACCCTCCGAACTTTTTCGCTCAGTAGTGGTATCTATGTACATTTTGTATAGAATTTTTTAGGTATATACGTTTTCGACCCCCCGGTTTTATAGAAATAAAAAATTTTAGGTATATACTTTTAGGTCAATTGACTTCCGGCCCCCCGGTGGAAATTTTCAAGCTTCGCCACTGTCCATGAGATCCACACCTATTCACCAGGTCAACCATCACCGAAGAACCATCGGATCATCTATCAGGGGGGAAGCTAATGTGTTAGCAGGGATAACACGGGCTACGGCTCAACCCCGTCTTGGTACTGTAAAAATACCCCTCAACTCTGTCTTCTTTATACAAAGGATACCCCTGATCCCAAAAAAAGTTTTTGAGATACCCCTAAATTTTTGCTAGTTCCGCCACTGTCATCTACCATCCTCTTCATCACCCGCTTCACATACTAATTTTGTTCTAAAAGTGACGGTCCAATCCAAGAAAAAAGAAATACATCGAGAATTTCGACAACAACTAATAATGCATTTGTACATGTTGCTTTAAACGCGGTGTACAATGTAAAATAACCGCGCATCTCATGGTTCTGAACATTATACTTAGTTCTGAAAAACTTTATAACTACTTATCAACGAACCATTTTGTGAACATCCAACATATGTGGAATGGATAGCATGGTCGCTAATTATTCAATGTGTTTGATTATATGTTTGTCAAGTAGCACCATGCCGGCTGCCGTTTGTGCAAGCATAATTTTTTAAATGTTTCCAAACAAAATGTCACATGAATGAAATACAATTGACAAAACAACAAACAACAATGCAATAAACAAAACATTTTATAACGAATATATCTCGTTTCAAAATGAAGAAAGTAAACACATATCACAAGTTCCAGCAATGGCCATGGAAGATAATCATGGGAGGCTTTGATAGTGTGCTGGGAGGACCTCCGCACAAGTCCCACGATTTTGAGGGGCATGCGATTTAAAAAAAAATCCGATACGTATATGTCATTTTTTTTAAATAGTAAACACATACCACTTCCAATATAGGCCCATTTACAAATAATTTTTTATGGTTTAGAATTTAGCCCACTTAGAATTAGGTTTATTGAATCCAATACTAATTTGATTTTTTTTAAAATAATAAAAACATAATGGAAGGGCACATTTTTTCAAGCTCGAACAGGGTATGTGAATTCTCAGAGACGCCTCTGAAGATAATACTGACGAGGTGATCAACAGAACCGAGTATGGCGGTTCGATTCCTGTCGATAACGTTCAAGCGCTTGCTTCCAAGGACCCGAAAGACGTTCCGGTTCGATATATTCGACCAGAGATTGAATCGGAAGAGGTTTTAGCTGATGAGTCGCTGCAGATTCCGGTTATCGACATTAGCAAAAACTCGCCGCGTCTGGACAACCTGGCTATGATGAAGAGCTAGCTAAACTTCATGTCGCTTGTGGAGATTCGGGGTTCTTCCAGGTAACCAGTGGCGGAATCAGAACTTTTTAGTCGGGGTCATTATAAGACTCTTTTCTCCACCAGTTATTAGTTATTATTACGGTCAAACTCATGTTTTTGTTAAAAAAATGATTTTATATTTAAAAATCAAACAAAGTCTGGTGATAGGGTCAACGGACCCTCTTGACCTCCTCTGGTTCTGTCTTTGACCAAGACATATTAGCGCGATTATTATGAGTTTTGTTATTAATCAAAGGTTTGAAAAATGTGAACAGTTGGTGAATCATGGGATATCAGAAGCCATAGATGCAATGAAGAAGGTTACAGAGGAATTCTTCAAGCTGCCATTAGATGAGAAGATGAAATATGCACAGCTTCCAAACACCATTGAAGGTTATGGTCAAGCTTTTGTTCTTTCTGAAGAACAAAAGCTTGATTGGGGAGACATGCTCTTCCTTATACCCTTGCCAGTTCCTTTAAGGAACCTCAGATTTTGGCCTCAAAATCCCAATTCCTTCAGGTAAGTTCCATTTTCTAGATCCTAAAATCACTTTTTTGGGAAAAATTTTTTTTGACCATTTCTTTTTGTTTTCCTTTCTAGTTTACTCGTTACCTAAGATGATGACGTCTTATGTGTTTTTGAGTTGACGAATATCAAATAAGCGTTTTAGATTTTTAAATAGCGACTTCACTTGATAGTTCATTTTAATTGCAAGGGCATTATAGTCATTTCACATCAACTTAACTGAGAAAACTAACCCTCATCCGAGCCAGGGACTATCCGGGAACGAAATTGCAAAAGTTAGGGACTATAGCTGTAATTTTAGAAAGTTAGGGACTAAAGGTGAAAAAAGAGCAAACCACAGGGACTATCTGGGCATTTAACTCTAGTTTTATATTAGGGTTATCAGATATCAATACCATAAACACTTTACCCGTGATGGTGGAATATTCGTCGTCGATGTGGTCAAGCACTTTATATCAGCGTGCATGACGCTCATGAGTAGGTAACTTTGGTTCCGTCTAGGATTCGAACTTTTTTTGAATGTTCGTATTCGTGCGGCGAAGGCATAAGGTTTTAGGTTATTAGGCTCTGATACCATAAAAGTGTTAATAGTACATTTATAAGGTACAATAGAAAGAGAGATTATCTCTAAATATGGTTAGAGATAGTCATAATGATATAAATATTATAGATTTATAGGCTAATATATCCCAGGATTTAAAACAAAAAATACCCTATTTGTCATCAAGCATTTTCAAAATAACTAATTTTTGGAAGAAAAAAATGTCCTTTGGTACTCATTTGTATCCATGGTGACCAGGGATACCTTCGACGAATACTCGAACAAGTTATATGGCGTTTCAAAGAAACTATTCGAGTTAATATCTATAAACCTTGGAATCGAACCTGAAACAATTTGCAAAATGATTGACTTTGAGAATTGCACACAAGGTATCAGAATGAACTACTATCCAGTGTATCCACCATGTCCTGAAGCGCGAAAGGTTTTAGGAAAGACACCGCACTCAGATGCAACCGGGCTGACCCTCTTGGTTCAAGTGAATGAAGTTCAAGGGCTACAAATGAAGAAGAACTCAAAATGGGTGCCTATTAAACCCATTCCCGGATCGATTATCGTCAACATTGGTGATGTCCTAGAGGTAATCAATTACCAAAAACATGTAGTATAAACGATTTAAGTTTGTTGCTTCTGGATGGGTTAGGTTGGGTTGACCCAAAATACTTTTTAAATAAAGCTATTCTAGAGGTTTTTATGCAATAAAAATACAAGGTATTGTTTGATTCAAAATTAAGGTATTGCTTGTTTTAAAAAAGGAAAAACTTTGAAACCCCCTTTAACTCATATGTTTTGTATTTCTTGAAGATTCAGATGTTCAAACTTCTTACCATTGCACATGTTTTTTAAATATTACTTTACATTTTAAGATAATAAAAGACCACTTTGCTCCTAGATGTTGTTTACTGTCTAGAATACATGTTAATAACAAGTTTTGTGTTGCAAAGCAAATCTCAATCTGACCTTGCAAAGGATTCTATAAATCAGCAAGCAAGTTAGACTATCTCCATGCTAAGGGCCCCTTAGACGTCCTTAGTTGCCTAATCAGCTGTCACGTCATATTCTTACAAATCCTTAGACCATCTCCATGGAGCTCTACCAACCTTAGGCTATGGGGTATGGTGGGCGTGGGTTTGGGGCATGAGTTGACATGTGGAAAGCAAACTCAAACTCACGCCCATGGGGTATGGCGGGGCTTGGGTTGGGGGCATGAGTTTGGTTTGGCCATTGAGAGTCCGTCATGTCACCTTGCTAGCCCGCCCCACGCCCGACTTCAAACCCAAGCCCTAAGGGCCACGCCCAAACCGAAGCCCCCGGGGTGGTGGCTTGGGCGTTTTCAGCCAACCCACGCCCCAACCCAAGCCCCATACCCCATAGCCTTAGAAGCCCTTAGGTGAGATGCCCTTGCACAAGGGCATGAGCATGCCTCGGTTTATGCGATGTGGTGGGCCCAAAGTAGAAAAAAAGAAAAGTTTTATTCAAATATTGTGTGTAAGTGGTAGGTAATGAGATGGAAATTAAGGAGTGTAAGGATATTATGTGACAGATGACATGCCCTTACCAGAATAGTCAAGTTGTGTATGGTGAATGGGAACAAAATGGTTTACAATGAATTTTATGTCAATCGGTTTGCGGAGTCAAGGACTAGAGGAAAGTAGCTTGGGTTAGGGGTTAAAAACATCTTATAGTGTACACTTTTTAGTAGTTCAAGAAACAAAGTTGGGTGGGGGCGTCTTGGAAACAAGTGGGCAACGATTCTACGCGCCCACGCACGTTTTGGAAACAAGTGGGCGACGACTGCACGGTTGTTGAACGGCCGGACTGATAAGGCGATTAAAAACCACTGGAACTCGACGTTGAAGAGGAAGTGTTGTTCGGTGACGAACGAAGAGTTTAACGACGTTAAATTGAGATGGTTTGAACATATTAGAAAAAGGAGGCAAGCAAAGACGTTCGTTAGGGGGTAAGGGTGCTTCACTTTCCATCACTCACCACACTCAATCATGTTCCGCCACGTCATCGAATTTGGTTCCATCTCTAGTGATGGATTTTAGTGGGGTGCCCATCAATCACCACAACCAACAATTTCCCTCAAAGGTAGCATTCTGCAACTTTTCACATGTTATGGCTACAACTTGTTATGAGTTTAACAAGTGATGTAATTAAGTGGCGGCAGTGTTCCACGTTCTTCCATGTGTGGCTCGTCTACCACCACATAGTGCCTCATCTCCCCTTAGGTCTAATCTTATGTGTCTATATATTCAACTCAACATCCTCATATATCTCCAAAATGATGGTTTTCCATCACTCACAACATCCTAATAAATCTTCCTTACAACTTTTGTGCTGTATTTGTAGTTGTTTTAATTTCAATTTGTTTTACGGCCATTTTCAATACATTCTGGATCCAATAAACGCATTTTTTCATCTTATACAAGTATTATAGTTTCAAAAAAAATCGTCAAATAAATAAGATTGATTACATAATATCCATTATACTAATATATTATAGTTTCAAAAAAAATTGGTAGTCATAAAGCACGTATAGTTTGTTCTAGCATAACTGTTGTTTTAGCATATTTAAACACTAACGGGTGTTTGTGTGCCTCTTAATGAAGTTCTTAATAATTTAGATCTCTTCCTAGTTGAGGACATAATGGTTTAGACCGTTTTCTTCACGAACAAATGTCTAACATTTCCGTCTGAATGATTAACCATTATACTGAGTCTAAATAGTTAAAACCCTAATCTGAATTGGTGAAACATTGACTCTTAATGGTTCAAAAGTTGTCAAACATCCCCTAAGATTTGTGCTAACTTATTAACCCAATTGTGTTTTCTATAGTTCATTATTTTCAAATTTTAATTTTTTTGGCATCAGTTCTCCAAGGTGATTTAGCATCAAAGAAAAAAATCAGACTTTGTTAATAGAGATTCATCATATGCCAAGTGAACTTCAAAAATCTGTGTACATCACAAGGTTAAACCTAAAAATTAAATTAAATACACTAAAAATAAAAATTAACCACTTTTAACAAGCTTGATAGAACATCAAAAACTTAATGAAAATGTCACAAAACCTTAATTGAAAAATAGCAAAAATAATATTTTTGGCATCAGTTCTCCAAGGTGATGTAGCATCAAGGAAATGCATTCAGACGCAAATTACCCATTTGTTTATATAGATTCATCATATGCCATTTGTTAATTAAAATTAAAAAAAAATTCACGAAAATTTAATTAAAAAAGAAAAAAGAAAAAAGCGATCGGAACCTGTCGGGATTCAATGTTTAACATCAATCAAAATTTGTCAGTGGATTGACAGACCATTGAATTTTATCGTCACCTCGCTTTTATTCATTGATTTGTAATATTTTGTATCAATCAAAACAAAAAAATAAAATAAAAAAAAACGTTTAAAAATAAGATAAAAGTAGTTTAAAAAGATCACTCAGAACTTCTTAGAGGTTTGCTGCCATCACCGACAGGATTAAATCCTGTATCTGGAGCAGTTATATTTTCCTCATAATGATCTTAATATTTTGAAAAAAAAAAAAAAGATGCAGAACAACAGTGAAGTTTGCAGAAAAACTTAACTTAAAGTCGATAGTGGAATTGGAGTTTGAAGCCGTGGAGTTTGAGATGAAATACTCAACATAAGATGAGACATAAATAGAGGCAACATGATGGTCGGCAAAACCCTAAATTCCTCATTTGATAACATGTATGTTGTTTGGGCCGAATTAGGGTACACGGCCCATTAAGGATTTTCATTTTGATCTATACTACTAAAAACCTTGGCAAGTGTGTGTGTTTTTTTTTTCATCGATTTTTTTTTTTTCTATTGACTATAAAAAGTTGGATCACTTTTAGGTTTGTTTTAAAAAATGATTTGGAACACAAATACAAATGCTTGGAAATAATTTAGTTTTGTGTTAATGAATGTAATATGTTGTGTTTTAGTTTTAGGGTAAATTACTTTTTGAGTCCCTGTGTTTTGGTGGTTTTAACTAGTTGAGTCCAAAATCAAAAAGTTTAACGACCTGAGTCCCTATAAGCATTTTCATTAACCATTTGAGTCCAATTTTCTAACTCCATCCACTAAGTCTGTTAACTATAAGGGTAATTTGGTCATTTACACACAAAGTACAAGTCTTATATGCACATGAGTACAAGGAACAAGTCTTTAATGCATAAACTTATAATATATAATATATATGATAAAACACACACAGAGCCACCATCCCCACCACTGCCCCACCATCATCCCCACCACTGCCACCACCATCGCACTACCGCCACCTCCAAACACCACCGACGCTGGCTAACTTCAAACCTCATATGCATAGCTAAAACACAGAATTTACATTTATCACCTTTTTGATCATGAAGTGGTACAACGCGAATTCCTGGTCGTAGTTCAAATACCGGAAGACAAGTTTGTCCTCTAAAATCATCTTTTTCGGTCATATCGTATTCATGTACCTTTACGCGAAGCAATGCAAGCTCTGGAAACTGTTAACGGGAACTCAGAATCTTCTTCCCATTTTGGTGTCCAGTCATCTTGTAGAATCTTTGTTTTCTTCATAACTGAGTTGTAAGATTAAATATATTTATTTTATATTTAATCTAATAGCCATTATAATCATTTACATTATATGGATCAAAATATATAACAATCCTATTAAATAATTAGTTGGTAATTGTTGATGGGCCTAATTACCCTTATTAACTAATTAGGGTTTCCTCCTGGGTGCTTATATAAGGAGACTTATGTGGAGGTTAAGGGGTTACTCAGTTACACAATCAGACACCCTATTAGCCATAACATCATAATGTTCGACCTCCCTCTCCTACGGCCGATACCCATTTCGGTTTTCTTAGTCACCATCATTAGATTGCACCCTAAGGAGGAACCAGACCAAACTGACAACTATGTCAAACACTATTGCTGCATCTACATCTGGATTCTTTGCTGGCCTGTACCGATGCAATCAAAGGTATGTTTTTTCATGTTTTCCTTCATGTATAAACAGAACTGAACCAACATGTGGTATCAGAGCATATGTTGATTAGTCAGTTCTGTTTTCATATCCATAATTTCTGGGATTGAAACTTGGAAAACGGATTTTTTATAACTTCAAAACCGTCACAGCCGGTTTCGAGTCATAAAGGTCGACTCGAGATCATTGTTTTCGGAAAAGATTAATCATATGTTCATTCGAAATTAACTGGGTTATGTTTTAGCTGAAATCTGTTTAGAAAAACTATTAATATTCAGGATTCGGGTTCCAGAATTTATGTTTTATGTTTTTAGGGTTCATCATGTTCTTGAGAAAATTCCAAAAATTCTGTTATGTTTTGGAATGTTTTGGGATTAATGAGTGTTTTTTCCATGTTTGATCCAATTTTATTTTTTAACTTTATTCGAAAACTGTTATTAGATAAACAGTTACTATTTTCGAAATATGTTGATAAAATTAGATCATCTTAAAACAGGAAATAATATCTCATAATCCCTTAGATTTCGAATTTTCGGTTATGTTATCACAATTAACAGCTGTTGACAGGAAGCTTCGAGATCATCAGACTACGACTCGAGACCATCAGTCTCGACTCGAGACCATAGGGTCTCGACTCGAAATCATCAGGTCCTTAAACCTTATATAACTCGAGACAAAGGTCTCGACTCGAGACCATACGTCATAACTCGAGACCATAAGGTTGCGACTCGAGACCTCATCATGACTCGAGATCTCATAAGATATAGTAGTTGAGACCATGGTTCCGACTCGAGACAACAAGGTTGCGACTCGAGACCTCATAACTGACTCGAGATGTCATAACTCAGTCGAAACCTGACTCGAAACCTCATTATTTTAGGCTGTTTAATGTGAACTAAGATTTAGCTCGGGGCTCCGCCCCGAACCCCGTGCGGGGGCACGCTGTTCCCCTGCACCCCCCAGCGAACTCACCGCGGAGTTCGATCCGCGCTAACGGGTGGTTTGCTATTAAACAATTGGTTTTGTAATCACTTAGTTAATTAATGAGGATCAAATAATGTTTTACAAAACCAAAATGGCTTTACTTGAATGAGTTTTTGATATATCATTTCTGGCCAAAGCTGACTTGATACATCTACTTATCGTTCAAGTATTACGAAAGCTATGTTAAGTATGCATCATAAGCATGAATGTTTTAATATCTGGCCAAAGCTGATTTAATTCCTTCATAGATGGCATACTTAACAAGTGCATAACTAAAGTGATTGTCTCAATTTCTGGCCAAAGCTGATTTGTTACAACCACTTTGCACACATGCTTAAATGATTACACTTCTGGCCAAAGCTGTTTTGTCTTCGTTTAAGTAGAACTTTAAGTAGTCTATTATTTTGATGTTAGTAATAGACATATCACAACCTCTTCACATAATGATCCTTATATTAATGATCCTTAATTAATTTTTGTGATCATTTTGTCTGCCTTATACTTAGTACCCATAATTTTACTCACTATAATTTTCTTCTATAAATCTATATCTCATCCACTCTAATTCCTAAACCTAATATGTTTTGCTTAAAGTTTCTATAAGAATTAGCTCTTAAATTAAATCCTTGATTATCTCTTAAGACACGATAACCTTATTGCTCTCTTCTGATAAGGCACTACAGAAGAAAAGTAGAGCATGATGATTAGGATAATCGAACATGATGTCTCTTATGATAATCAAGAACTCTCAAACATAATTGCTATCACTAAAGTTATTCCAAATTAAGTTTTTCCTAAGACTAATCTATAATTGTGGAATAATCACAAGAACTCCTAAAACGCATGTCTTCATTTAAAATTATAAATTATAAGGTTAAGTGGTATATGTGAATATATTATAATGTACAATACCATGACCCATAAAGTTAAGGGCTTACGCATGGAAATAAGTACATTTTCCAGTACATTACATACTAAGTTTTCATTTGTACAATTTGATGCATTATAAATCAGCTATAACACTCAAAAGTACCAAAGTATAACGAGTATGTTGATAAGCAACATATGTACATAGAAATAAATGTTTGAAACTGGAAAATAAGATGTTATTCACCTTACAACCACTAAAACTTTAAAAGAGGATTGTTCTAAGGTCCATAGACAAATTACAAGTGCTAATCCCAACGTTAAGGTTCTTCGAGGGAAAATCTCACTGCATAATTATGTCATTAGACTAGGCATAAGCAACGAGACTATCCATTATTCTAAAGAACAGTTGGATAAATTAATTAGATAGTAACTTACTAATGATTTTTAAGTCTGATAATTTTAATATTCCAATTAACACATGATTAGTTGACTCTAGTTCCATACGTTTCCTTACCAGAACTCGACAAATAACTAACATGAGAGTTAGTGACAAAATTAAATGTTAAGACTATAAGAACCATAATGAAGAGTCTTCCAACAACGCTTTTCGATACCTTATATATTCTGAAGATTAATCAGAATATAGTATCATGATTAAGCAATGTTATGAAGGTTGTGAGGTTTGCATAGTCAACATAAAGTCACACTTATCTTAAACTCTCCTCTTATTTGTTCTAAATATCTGGATAGAAACATTACTAAGATGAAACTAGATGATACCTTACTTTTTCACAACTTTTGTCATCATGATAATGAGAATTTGACAAAAGGTAAATGAGACTTATAAATTTCATCCATTAGAACCAAAATTCATGAGAAATCATGACATAGTTAATGAGGATGATTTTTTCATCTAATCTCATTTTAAGTGATTTTAAATCATGACGTTAAAGCCCTAAAATATGCCTTGGCTTAAAGAATAAGCATGGGTCCATCATAAGTCATTCATTGACATTCGTGGAACTTATTCCAAATGGAATATTCAGACATAATTCATTTATCATTTAACAGACTATCAACTTGTATCTAAATTTTGTCACATATGGCCCACGGTCTTAGAAGAAATTCAATCATACATATACTTTATAAGATTTCTATTAAAAATGTCCCTAAGTTTCTTATGACATCTGGACGTTAAAGAAATCAAATAAAGTCTAATATATATGTGATAGGTTCCCACATCACGAAGCTCATTGAAACTTTTCTTGTAGCATTTTAGAGATATTAAAGATCAGTGGGAGCATTAAGTGTCTTAATAATAACTTGCAATAGTTGCAAGAGGTAAGGGAGTGAAAATTTTACATTACCTTATAAGTTTGCACCTCTTGTACACGACACCGCTCCATCATGTCACTGTTCTATCATCACCTGTCTCCTTAAAATCTAATGCTACTCTTACAAAAGTTTCATTGTTGCTTAATTGTGGGCACACTTAGATTTCTTACCTAAACTAACTTAATCCTCAACAAGAGAAATCACAACGACTAACGTCATTAACTTGTTTCTCTATTAGAATTTGTTGGTCGTTACATATTGACCCTACGCATGCTGAGTTCCTAAAGATTTCTAAGGTCGGTGGGAGCAGTCAAAGTCTTTATCATGATTTGCAAGGAATACAAGAGGCGGGGGGAAGAGTGTCATTAAATTTCACTCAGAATTTAACTCCGATTACACCTCTTGTACACCATACTGCACCAACCCTTACAAACTTAGAATGAAACTGATAGAAACCTAACCAAGAGCTAATCCATAAAACTTAAACTTCTAATGAACCCAATAATCAACTCAGGAGGTCATCCAGGTTTACAAGCCTACTAACTTTGATGATTACATAACCTCCCTAATTGAAGTTGAAATGGATTTTGGAAATGTTTACTGATCCTATCACTTCAAATTAAGCCATTAGTGTAAATCAATCATCTGAATGAAATAAAATTGTTTTCTAGTAAAACTGATTTTATGTGTTCTTATAACGTTTGGGATTTGATTGAATTACCTAAGAGTGTTCATAACTAAACCAAATCCTAATATAAGCGTTAAGAACACAAAGAGGCATGATTGGTTGTCAAAGGTTATACTCAGGAAGAGATAAATTATTAAAGAATCTTTATTACATATCTAACAAAAGATTTCTTTGAGGATCATCATTGTTCTAGTAGCTTATAATAATTAAAGCTACATTAGATGAACATTATAAATAATTTTCCATGACAAATGGCTGACACATTTACATGTTCATTAGATAACAACCTAAAGTTTCAAACTGAAGGTTAAAGAACAATTTATTTGTAAGCCAATAATATCCATGTATGGGTTAATGCAAACATTTATAATGTGATGAATTCTTAACGTAATTATTTTCATCAAGAATCAAGTGGATTAATGTACCTACCTCAAAATGAGTGGGAGCAACTAAGATAAACTTGTCTATATAGATGACATTCTTTTGACAAGTATATGTTACATAAGTCAAAGCATTGTTAACACAAACTTTGATATAATAAACCTCAGAGATATCTCTTACGTGATTGATATCATAACATAATGAGATAGACCCAATGGGATATTAGTTCCGTTCCATAAGTTTAACATTAAATGGGTCCTTACATATGTAATAATCAATATTGCTCTCCTTTAAGAGGATAATAGGACAAATGATATTTTTATTTACGCTTCATTAATTAGAAGCCTTATGTAAGTTTAAGTCTATACTCGTTTAGATATTACTCACATTGCAACACACTAGATATGTCTAGATTAATGTGTAGCATCTAATGGAGTATTGCAATATCTTTAAAAGAAACGAGAGACTACAATTTAAAGAAGAAGTGAGAATTAAAACCGATTTATTACTCTAACTTTGTGATATTCAAAGATTATAAAATGTAATTTCGGGTATATCTTTATGTCAGCAGACAAAACCTATTTCATGGAGGAGCCATAATGCACTGATATTAACAACCTAAGTTATAACGACATAATATAGTCACTAAATGTTGTTGGAAATTTATCAGTGGACTCATAAGTTTATTAACTCCATATAATTAATGTTTTGAAGAATTAGTGTGATAAAGTCAGCTGCCATAACTCCTTGAACACTAACAGTTCAAGAGGTGCTGCATTAAGTTTCGATACGCAATTAATTATTCGTTTATGAACGAATTGAGGAAACTAAGTTTTGTATCGAATACATTCATGATATGCTTAAGGATCCTATAACTGAAGGGCTATTACCCATAAGTCTTATTAAGAGAGCTCATAGACGGGTATTAATTAATAGTCGTGCGCAATTGCATATCGTACTATGAATGACTAAGTATTAGTTAATTTTCCTCATCAGTTTGATTTTGTATGTCTCTAAGAATATGTCAAGCTAGCATAATGGCATATAGACAAATATAGTTACAAATCAAACAAAGGGCTTACGCGTATTTTGATCATGACGGTTAGGTCTTAAATTAAGGCTATAGTATGATTAATGGGGGTCCTGAGTCGCATAATGATTCAACGGCTGTATTTTTCTGCTATAGTACTTGTTTAAGGCTAAAATGAGTGTTAACTCCTGATCAGGCTTATCTAACACTCATAGTAAATGATTACTCGGCTAAGTGGGAGAATGTAAGATTAAATATATTTATTTTATATTTAATCTAGTAGCCATTATAATCATTTACATTATATGGATCAAAATATATAACAATCCTATTAAATAATTAGTTGGTAATTGTTGATGGGCCTAATTACCCTTATTAACTAATTAGGGTTTCCTCCTGGCTGCTTATATAAGGAGACTTATGTGGAGGTTAAGGGGTTACTCAGTTACACAATCAGACACCCTATTAGCCATAACATCATAATGTTCGACCTCCTTCTCCTACGGCCGATACCCTTTTCGGTTTTCTTAGTCACCATCATTAGATTGCACCCTAAGGAGGAACCAGACCAAACTGACAACTATGCCAAACACTATTGCTGCATCTACATCTGGATTCTTTGCTGGCCTGTACCGATGCAATCAAAGGTATGTTTTTTCATGTTTTCCTTCATGTATAAACAGAACTGAACCAACATGAGTCACCTTGAACTCCAGCAATTCCAACCTAAAACAAAAGTTTGACTCATCTGTTATGAAAGTCAACATAAAAAGTTTGACTCATCTGTTATAAAATGTGTTTCTTTAAAATCCAAGTGCCACCCAGCTTTACTAAAACTTTACATCTTTACCAACATAAAAATATCATATCCAAAAATAAGTGATAAAAGAGGGTAGGAACCTGATCAGAACCTGAACCCGATCGGAACGCTGGCCCGTCGTAATGCAACTCAACCCGATCGGAACCTGAACCCGAACCTCCTCCACCGTCTCATCTTCAGACACCAAATGCACCCACTTCCCTCCATACCCACCTTCTAATCATCATCAAAATCACAATTTTTCACTTAAATAACTCGATCAGCACCCCTAACCCACAAAAAAAAAAGAATGATTTAAAGTTACCCCCTTTTCACAACCCTAACTAACTTTCACTATTACTTATACTTATACATGGCTGATGTTAGCTCTCCAGATTTTGACAGAACTGACATCTCTCCACTGGTATAATGTCTGCCGCCACTAACAACCATCTTACTTATACATGTCTGCCGCCGCTAACAACCATCTCTCATCCCTATCTCGCTGCCGATCTGTTGTGGTAGTGTTGATGGAGGTGCAGTGGTGATGGTCGAGGTGTAGCGGTGTTGGGTGTTGTGGTGGTGACGGTGGAGGTGCAGTGGCGACGGTGGTGTTGATGATGGAGGTGTGGTGGTGGGATGGAGGTGGTTTAGGTTTAGAGAGAGAGAATGAAAGATGAGAGAGAGAGAGAGAGAGAGCAGATCTGGTGTGAAATGAAAGAGATAGAGTATAAGAGCATTCACATCCATTCCACTAAATTGTGTGAGTGGGGTTTTTATAATATGAAGAGTATAAAAAGTGGTTGTGAGTAGAGGAGAGAGAAAATGTTACTGTTCATCTGTATATTTGAAAAGTCACTGTTCACACCCTATAATTTTTTAATATATTTTGAAAGTGGTTGTTAGTGAAGGAGAGAGAAAAGATAATGATAAAGGTATAAAAATATATTATTTAATTGAAAAGGAGAGAGAAAATGTAGTGTATTTTAGTGTAATTTAGGGTGAAAAAAATGGTGGAATGGATGTGAATGCTCTAAGAGAGAGAAAAAGAAAACTAAAAATAAATTAGTTTTTTATTTATTTTTTTAATTATAGGGGTAATTTGGTCATTTAACAAAATTTAACAAAAAAATTCTAACAGAGTTAGAAATTTGGACTCAAATGGTTAAAGAAAATGCTTATAGGGACTCAGGTCGTTAAACTTTTTGCTTTTGGACTCAACTAGTTAAAACCCATAAAACACAGGGACTCAAAAAGTAATTTACCCTTAGTTTTATATAGGCTTGTAAACGAACCGAACATTAGATGTTTATAAACTGTTCGTGAACTTGTTTGGCTGGAAGTTCGTTTATGTTCATTTATTTGATAAATGAATGAACATGAACACACATTTTGTTCGTTCATTTATGTTCGTGAACTTTCTTTTATGTTGTTCATTTGTGTTCATTTATCTTTGTTTGTTTACATTTGTTTATGTTCGTTCGTTCATTTATGTTCGTTCGTTTATATTCATTTCAAATTAAATACACAAGTAGTTATATTTATATAAATATAAAACAAAAAAGAACTTTCTAACTACCTATATAGATACAACAAATTAGTAATTAAGCTTTCTAGCAATAAAAATGGGGTTTCCAATGGAATTTATCATGACTAATCACTAATTTATGTAAACAAAATTACTTTATGTTTGTTTATGTTTAGTAAATTATGCTCGTTTATATTTCTTCAGTTATGTTTGTTTGTGTTGTTTGTTATTTGTTAAATTATGTCCATTCAAGTTTGTTTGTCTATGTTCGTTTACGTACGTGAACTGATCATTTAGGTTTTTAACGAACGAACATAAACGAACACGAAAATGCCCATATTCTTAATAAACGAACATGAACATGCCTTTGTTCATGTTCGTTGGGTTCATTTATAGGCCTATCGGTCTACCCCATTTAATAGTTGGTTTTGTATAGTCTGTATGTATTGTATTGTATGTACTGATATTGTGTAGGCTTTTGTTTCTTATTCTAAAGGGATCTCTTTGGTAAGTCAAGGGATTATCAAGGGTATGAGCACTTTTAGTATGGTATGATCCCCATATTCAGAGATTGCTTAAGGTTATTATTGTGATTGTATACTTGATGATTCACCAATTAGCGGATTTCCCAATTTATATGATACAAATGACTACATGAAAGGATTACATAAATGTACACATAAATGAATACATAGATGAAACATATACACGAACGATAGAATTAATGTCTAGAAAGGTAAAGCGTTGATATCCCAACTCAAGCGATATCGTGGTGGTCGGAAACGAAGCTCGTTTTGAAAAAAAGTTGTAACACCTCGAAATTTTGTGTCCAATAATGTGTTAACACGTGTCATGAGTTTACACGTGGCATTAAATATTAAATAAAGGACTAAGTTGACAAACCTTGAAAGTATGTAAATTCGAGGGTTATAAACGTCAGCAAAGGGTAAATATACTGTATAGTAACCCTAAATGATGCTCGTACCTTCAAACGAATAAATCATGGATCGTACGGAGCGAAACGCGGGAGAAAGTGAGAGGTTACAAGCTACAGAGGTCAATCGTGTCAACATTTTTAATTTATACCTCTGAGTGACCCTTTGACAAACCTGAGGCTTTGTAACAGTAAAATACGCTCACTAGAATATACGATATAAATTTCGCGAAGTTCCGTTTTAAAACGAGAAAGTTATGATCAAATTCGTATGCGAGGGGTTAAAAGCGTCAACAATAAAAGTTAAGGCTTTTCGGATAGTAATTAAACTAACCGGGGACTTAACAATGCGGGTAAAAGTCACGAGGCCCTTAATTGTAAATAATCGAGGGCCAAATCGCAAAGTTACCCCTTCGAAACCGAAAGGTCAGGTTAATGATTACAAAAGATTTGAAAATCTTGGAAATCAGACCTCAGGCGTGCCGCGTTGATGAAATAAGCAAGCTAATGCGGGCCGCGAGCCACCTGTTGATTCGTTTACTGACATGAAGATCCAGGCGGCCCGCGTCCAAGTGACCAAAATCCTAATGCGGGTCGCGTACGAGTCCCAGATGCAGAAACTTTGGACATATTCAATGTTTGAGCTTGTGAACAATCATTTAAGCATTTATTGAAGCATGGGCGCCCTCTACTTGCCCCCTAGCACCCAGGGCCACCTGCTGATCATCCATGATCCAATGTAGGGTGAGTTGTAATGATCTTGAGCCCAATCTTTCACTATAAAAGGCACTACAATGCACATAAGTGAAACACACCTCAAACCTGCTCTCTTGATCATCTCTGGAGCTTTCAAGCATTCTTCTATCATCCTTAGTCGTGCACCAAGCTTCTGTAAGTTGCCTAACCCTTTGTGGTTTCGTTTTTCCATAGTTTTAGCTTGAAAGTCAATCCGTCGTAATTAACGATTGACTTTGCGATAAATCACAAATGGTCCAGTGGTTTGTCGAATCAAAGATAGTTATATGATGGTAATCATGTGGGCATTAAACCCCTAAAAGGGCACCCTCTGATTCCCACTCTAACTAGTCCGAATGTCGAGTCAAACGTGCTTAGAAAAAGTCAACAGAAATGCCATTTTGCGATTTCATGCATAATCTGTAATGTAGATGATATGTAACCTGTTTAAACACTTATAAAACATGATAATAAGTATATTAACTAGTCTAAGCTTGTTTGATCCGACCATTTATTGTTTTGACCCGGTTCGGAGCCGAAAGTCGCAAAGCTTTGACTTTTGCTTTGACTTCAGTTCTGACCCGTTAAAGTATGATATAGATATGCCTTAGGACTCTCTTAGGACCAGGTTACATGATGGTATAACCCTCTGTGACCGGTTCGTTGTTTGTCCGAGTCTTTTACACCTTTCCGTTAAATGCTTAAAAGTTGACCGTAACGCCCTTTTTAATTTAAAACGAGAATTTCGGACACGTGAACGGATCATAACCTTGGTCACTGATTTCTAAGCATGTCCCTAAAATTTCACGTCAATCCGAGGTCCAGAATAGGAGTTATGCTAAATAGCGCAAATTACGGAAACCTTAGTAATTTAGTAGCGCAATTAGCATAACGCCTATCAAAACCCGGATTTCGACACCAAACCTTTTACACACTAATGTAAAATAATATTTTGGGATTTTTAAAGATTTTTAATTATTTTTAACCTGCTCATAACCTGCGGTTATGGCAACGGTTCGGTAAATACCGAATATACCCTTTTCGGCCATAACTTGAGTTCTACAAGGTCTTTTGACCCGATTCCAGTTGCTACTGATTTTAAATAATAAGTAAAGTATTTTGGACTTTATAAACTGTTCGGGAAACTCAGATTTCCTGTAGAACTCAGAAACCTCTTTTATAATCTTTAAAAAGGCCGAAATACCCCTACTGGGCATAAAACGAACTTAAACTCGTTACGGGCATTATGGAAGGTATCCTACTGATACCACAACCTCTTTAAATTAGGAAACCAGTGTAGGACTCTTACGGTTACCCGTTGCGCCTTTTGCGCGCACGGTTCGGCTTATGTAACTAGTTTACATAAATTAGCCGATACGGGTCAAACCATATTGTTTTGACCCCAAAATCCAGAGTGTGGTTAGTAGACCCATATAAAACAAGTCTTCAAACTTGTTGGGTCAAATCACATTCCATTCACGGTTTTCGCCTTTCACGCGATTAAACCGTACCTATCCGTTGAAACTGACCGGTCTAAGCTACAGCTAATTTAAAGACCCGTTAGGATTCTAATATGCTATTTTTAAACCTTCGTTCCAGAATAGGAGACCAGTAAAAGCTATCTGTGACTTATTCAATTAAGGATTTATACTTACAAAGGTAAATACTTTTAACTTATTTTCCGTTATACGGGCTTGGGTTACGGTATTTAAAATACCGCTTGGTCGGGCAATTGACCCCAACTCATTAGTAGTTGGGTATTATCAATGTGACCCGTTTAAAAATTTGTTTTGTTGGCTTTACGCCTTTGGGGGCTTAATGACCATGTCCCGGATATCCTTGGCAACATTTTACGAAATGGCCACGACCCTGACATCCGGGTGTAGGCGTACACCCGGCATTATGTCCATGACTATAAAGGTATAGCCGTTGGTTTCCCGCCACGGTTTTATGCTATGTGGTGTGTCTATTAAACTTTAACCCGGCACGACCCGGGCGACCGAACGCATAGTAAACATGTAATTCTTTACAAGATTTAGTTATAAATTATCCCAAGTTATAAAAGAGTTTGTGCCTTGTGCATTCAAATCAATTTTAATAAACATTTTTCAAAAGTGTCGGTTGAATGTATTTACCAGTGTAAACTGACGTATTTTCCCAAAAAGATTAAATGCAGGTACTAAACGTAATTGGCTGGCTATATCTCCTTAGCATCTTAAAGAGTCTCGCAAGCTTAAGGATGCCTTGTCTGTTGAACAATACTTTTATTATTATACTGATCCCCTGTGGATTTTATTTCAACAATGGTGATACTTTGATATTACAAATAATGTTGAAATATAATTATCTTTATGCTTCTGCTGTGCATTCATATAATTGTGTGGTTTGACTATATTGTTGCCAACTACGTCACGATAATCCCCCACCGGGCCCACCGGTGAGACACGTGGAAATCGGGGTGTGACAGGTTGGTATCAGAGCCAACGTTGAGTGAATTAAACACTATCCTTAAGTGTTTAATCTCAATGACACAATTGCACATACTTGAGTCTAGACAAGAACATAGGACAAATTCGAACTTGTTATTCCATTTTGTCTTTTTATTGTTTATTGTTATTTAAAGTTTTGAAAGCAAGAAATATGCCACCAGCAATCAGACGAGGAAGAGGAGGAAGAGGCAAAGGGACGATCATTACTCACAATGATCACGAGGCTGGACCTTCGAACATGCGAGCTCCTTCCAGTACAAGTAGTGAGGAACCACAGAGACGAAGAAGAAACCTCTTTGAACCTACGAGACATTCTACCTCGCATAGCTCAACACCCTCATAACGTCATTCTTTCGGACCAAACTCAGAGAATGACCCCAATAACCCTCAACCATCATTTATACCTCTCCAGCGATCTGCTTCGCACCGTTCTTACGGCGATCCTTCACCTTTCTTCGTAGGACAGTTTAACCCGGCGGATTATGTCCAAGAGCCCATAGGGTATAACCCTTTAGGACCAGAGGATCACTTTTCTGAGGATAATGCAGTGGATATGGACGAGGATACAGACCCCGTCGAACCTGCAAGGGGTACTCCCAATCATCCAATCGAGATCTCTGATGGGTCATCCTTTCATGGGACACCCTATCAAGGTCCCGACAGTTATCAGGCAAGATTTGACCAATGTGATTAGTACTTCACACCATCTCATCACTTCTCGCCTCATGATCAACAGCAGCATCAGGATCCTTCTGAGGATTCGCGGTTTGTGGCAGTTACGCCACCGCCACCGCCACCGGTTCAACCAGTAATTCCAGATCCGCCAAGGCGTAGAAGATCAGGCGCACAGATGTCCACCCGAGGAGGGGAATTCCATTTCAGCACCCCTCGCCACTCGAGTGCGAGTCACTTTCCGTCAGTGCCTGAAGAAGAACCACAATTAGGTGAACTTTCGGGTCACCCTGCAGAGGTGAATTCTGCACCAGTTGCACCACCTCCGCCACCATTCGGATACGATAATCCGATACCAGCGTACGGCGGCTCCACCGCATATAATCCGTTTGAGCAGCCGACTCACACGCACTACAACTATAACTATGATGCCGATCCATATGTGGTAGCGGCTAATTATAATGCCCTACATGGAACCTCTTGGAGACCCGATTACTCAGCTCATGGGTATCCTATACCTCCTAGACCTCCGGTTCAACAACCGTCGCAACAGCCACGTTTCTCTCCACCGGAGCAAGAAGAAATACTCCACCGTCTAAACCGTGTGGAACGAGACTTCGAACAAGAACGAAAGAGTAATCGTGGATTTCTCAAGGGCTTAGCAAACCTACTAAAAGGGAGGAAGAAACGAGACCATTAGTCTCCTTATGTATTGTTGTATTTACGATTACAATTTAGTCCCTGCGTGGACATTTATCTTATTTCAGTCCGTACGTGGACTTATCTTTTAGTCCCTGTGCGGACATCTATCTTGTATTGGTCCCTGCGTGGACTTGTTTTTCTATAAACCTCTGCGTAGGTATTTACTTATTTGGAAAATCCAGTTTAGGGCAGCGTGTAATCATTACTATAAGTAATGGAATGTTATGTTATGAATTTCATGTTGTTATTATTATATATGAAATAAATCAAAATACATTTCCTTTTAAATTAATCTGCCTAAATAAAGAATCTTAAAGAGTGAAACCTAGCCAGGTGTCTTTTTTTAGACCCGGCCAAGATGGTAAGACCTGATTAAAAGATTCAGATTTCCAGTTAACATCTGTAAACATGTTAACGTTCATGGCAGATGTGATTCGTTAAAAATCGCACGCGTCATTCTTATATAAGAATCCTTTTAAGGATTCCAGAGCCCAAATTAATGATTTGTAAATCATGGGTTAAATCGTCAATAAAAATGATCATTTGTTAAACATCCATTAGTGATGTAATGCCTATGGGCCAAACTTATAAACATCCATTAGTGATGTGGTGCCTACGGGCCAAACTTATAAACATCCATTAGCGATGTAGTGCCTGCGGGCCATACTTATTGTCATATAAGACAAAAGGCAGTGGTGGTCTAGGACTCCCTGTCAGAAAAGGTAAAAGGACTACGGTTCAAACCTTCATGCCTTGATTCTCTGTAATCCCGGCTAATATTATAAAAACGTCCTCGTGACTAGGCTATATGCCACTAACAATATTGTTGTAATTAGGATAAGTTAGATTCAAATCCTAAATAAATGTGAGTAACAAATTAACCAGATATGGTCTCTGTTACCATGGTTAATGAATTGCCATAAAAGACAATTCCATAATAAACTCCTAAATAAAACTTTTTCGTTATCTTCTGTAGCAGATACAAGTTACGATGGCTGATTCCAATGAAGTGAATAGTCACTCCAAAGAAGATGAAAATGACAACGCCCAGATTCATATCACGGGCGCGGAATTAAAAGCTCTTGTCGACGGTGCTGTCAAGGCAGCCTTGGATCGACAGTATGAAGAGTACTCTGAGTCCCGGAGCAGAACCATATCCAAACCACACTCAAAGCTGAAAACCCACTCAAAATCTCACAGCAAACCACCGTCTAAGCCCAAAAAGGACGATGATAAACACTCATCTAATGAAGACAGTGTCCGTCCAGAAAAAGTGTATACTGATGCATCTCGCGCCATGGGCTGCACCTACAAGTATTTTGTATCTTGTAAACCCCGAGATTTCACTGGGGATAAAGGCGCGGTAGATTGTATGACGTGGCTAGACGAGATGGACACCGTGGTGGACATCAGTGGTTGCGCGGAGAAAGATGTGGTAAAGTTTGTTTCACAATCATTCAAGGGCGAGGCCCTGGCTTGGTGGAGGTCTCTGGTTCAGGCCTCGGGGAAGGCTGTTTTATACGGCATGACATGGGGGGAATTCATTTATCTCATCAAGGAGAATTTCTGCCCTCAACATGTGGTTGAAAAGATCGAGTCCGACTTCCTATCGTTGGTAATGACAAACCTTGATTGTCAAGCTTACCTCACGAGCTTCAACACGATGTCCCGGTTGGTTCCGTATCTGGTAACCCCGGAGCCAAAGAGAATAGCTTGTTTTATCGGTGGGTTGGCCCCCGAAATAAAGGCAAGCGTGAAGGCCTCTCGGCCAGCGACCTTTAGATCTGTAGCCGACATATCTTTGTCCCTTACTCTGGATGCGGTCCGACAAAGATCGTTGAGGAACAAAGAGGCTGAGAAGAGGGAGCGTGAAGATGATACTTCACGAAGGTCAAACAAGAAACACCGTGGAAACGATGACAACAAGAGAGGGTCCGAGTCAAGGAAGGATGGGCAGCAGTCTGGTGAGAAGCCCAAGTGCAAAAATTGCAAGAGACACCACTATGGAAAGTGCAGACTCGAATCAAACTCACAGACCCAGTCAAAGTCATTTGCTTGCGGGTTATGCAAATCCAAGGACCACAAGACCGTGGATTGCAAAAAGATAAAGGATGCAACTTGCTACAGTTGCAATGAGAAGGGGCACATTAGAACCAACTGCCCTAAATACGCCAAGAAGCCTGAAGAAACCAAAAAGAGCAATGCAAGAGTCTTCAAAATGGATGTGAAGGAAGCTTTGCAAGATGATAACGTGATCACAGGTACTTTCCTCGTAAATGATATCTTTGCAAGAGTACTTTTTGATTCGGGCGCTGATAAGTCTTTCGTAGATCATAAATTTTGCAAATTGCTGAATGTGCCTGTCAAAACCTTAAATGTGAATTATGAGGTAGAGCTAGCAGATGGCACCATAGAAACCGTCTCCACTGTGTTAGATGGATGTGTGATATCCATTAAGAACCACTCTTTTCCTCTATCTCTACTTCCCTTTAAATTGGCTTGTTTTGACATAGTTCTGGGTATGGACTGGTTATCTCACAACCAGGCCCAAATCGCCTGCAACAGAAAGCAAGTGATGATAAAGACTCCGTCTGGTGAATCGCTTACTATTCGGGGAGATACCTAGTACGGATTGCCTGAGCAAGTGACTATGCTCAAGGCTTCAAAATGTTTAAAGAGAGGTTGTGTCATCTACATGGCACAAGTGATTATCGAGGAGCCTAAACCGAAGATAGAAGACATTCCAGTCATTTCGGAATATTCAGAAGTTTTCCCTGAAGATCTACCTGGTTTACCACCAGATAGGCAAGTGGAATTCAGGATCGATATCATCCCTGGAGCAGCACTGGTTGCTCGAGCGCCTTACAGGCTAGCGCCAACCGAAATGAAGGAGTTGAGGACCCAACTGGATGAACTGCTAGCTAAAGGTTTCATCAAACCTAGTTCGTCTCCCTGGGGAGCACCTGTCCTGTTTGTCAAGAAGAAGGACGGATCGATGCGTCTGTGCATCGATTATCGCGAACTTAATAAGGTCACGATAAAGAATAGATATCCCTTGCCGAGGATCGACGATTTGTTCGATCAGTTACAAGGGGCAAGTTATTTCTCGAAGATTGACTTGAGGTCAGGCTACCATCAACTGAAAGTCAGAGATGAAGACGTACATAAAACCGCATTTAGAACTCGGTATGGTCACTATGAGTTCCTAGTGATGCCTTTTGGGCTCACTAATGCACCGGCTGCGTTCATGGATCTCATGAATCGCGTTTGCAAGCCGTACTTAGACAAATTCGTCATCGTTTTCATCGACGACATTCTTATCTACTCGAAGAATCGAGCTGACCATGAGAAACACCTTCGTTGTATTCTCAAACTCCTACATCATGAGAAACTCTATGCCAAATTCTCTAAGTGCGAATTCTGGCTTCGAGAAGTCCAATTTCTTGGACATGTCATCAGCGAGCGTGGTATCCAGGTGGATCCCGCTAAAGTAGAGGCTGTCATGAATTGGCAAGAGCCAAAGACGCCTACAGAGATTCGTAGTTTCCTGGGGTTAGCAGGATACTACAGGCGATTCATTGAAAATTTTTCAAGGATTGTTGCGTCCTTAACTTCCTTGACCAAGAAGAAAGTAAAGTTCGTTTGGGGCCCTAAGCAGCAAGAGTCCTTTGATATTCTGAAGCAAAAGTTGAGCAACGCTCCTGTACTGACATTGCCTGAAGGTACCGAAGAGTTCGTAGTTTACTGCTGTTGGTACATTAATGTCTATCGCCTCCGTCATCTCAGTTCGTAGCTGAAACAGAAGAACTATAGTGTTTACAATGTAATATCTTGTTACTAAAGGCAAGGTGGCATTATTGTAAATAAGGAAAGATTCCTTATCACCTTTGGCCTATAAATAGAAGCCTTAGGCTTTTAGTTAGAAACTTTTGCCATTTTGATCTTTGGAGCTTAGAGGTTAGAGAGAGAAGCTAGAGAGAGAAAGTAGAGAGAGAAAGGCAAAAGGTGATTCACGGTTCTTGTATCTTTTCAGATCTATCAAAGAATCACGTTAATAGTACGTCTTGTGTGTTTCGGTTATTCACGTTCACGGTTTCCGCACGTCGAACGTGTCATACGCAATCGTTTCGGAGTCAAACCGGTCCTAACAAGTGGTATCAGAGCAGGTGCTCGGTTGCGAAGATCAAACGCACAGATTCGTACTGGATTTCATCAGAAACAGATTCGAATTTCATTCAGATTTGTCAATTTTCTTCATTTTTACTTGTTCTTCACGTTATTAACTGAATTTTGACAATTTGAACAGGTTTTCACGGTTGAAAATTGCTGATTTTCGGATATGTTGTGCGAAAGTGATTGATCTATAAGCCTACAAATTTTCAGATCTTAATTCGAAGCCGTTTGAGAGAAATCTTGGATTTTCTGTTCGAAAAAATTGGGATATGTTGACTGTTGCTGCATTTGTTCATGTTGAATGCCAACCGATCGGTTAGCCTAACCGATCGGCTAGGCTACTCGTTCCAAAGCATAACATTCATTAAAAAAAAAAACGTTGACTTGTTGACCTACTCGAACGGCTAGCAAAGTGCTAACTGTTCGAACAGAAAAATCTCACTCGAACAGCATATTTTTCTATTCGATCGGACAGCTCTCTTGTTTTGGATCGAACAGCTTATTAGTTCACTTCAATCGAACAGCTGTTCGATCGGCTAGAAACTCTTGATCGAACAGCATATTAGTGCACTTCAATCGAACAGCTGTTCGATCGGCTAGAAAGTCATTCAATCGAACAGCTGGTTTAAATTGGTTCGAACAGGAAATTATCACTCGAACAGCAACTACACTCAGCCGAACGAACAGAATAAGCATACCTTTGAATCGAACAGCTGTTCGATCGGTTGGCCTAATCGAACGGCTAGCATCTCCTGTTCGATCGAACAGCAGCAGGTGTAGCATTTCTAGCCGAACGGCTAGCACCTCCAAGTCGTTCGAACAGCAGCATTCATTAAAAGCCATTGACTTTTTGACTCTGTTCGATCGAACAGCACAACATTCCTAGCCGAACGACTAGGATAACCCCTCTACTCGATCGGCTAGCACCACCTCCCATTCGATCGGCTAGCACTACCTCCTAACCGATCGGCTAGCATCCATTACTACTCGATCGGCTAGTAACCATCCCCATCCATTCGGTTGACAAAAATCAAATTGAATAAATATTTTAGAATTGATTTGCATCATAAAAATTTTTAATCATATCAAATCAATTAACTTTCAAAATTAAGTTTGTTAAAAGTCTTTGAACTAATCGGTTGTTTACAAAATTCATTCAGGTGATTCGAGGTAATTCAAAGAAAAAAAACATCATGGATGAAGAATTTTATAACACGTTTTTCAACGCATTCACATCTGAATCATCCGAAGTTACAACTGTTACACCAAAAACCATCACAAAGGCAATCAATGAGAACATCAAGCATGATAACTTTTACGGAACGCATTCTAAACCACCAACGCTTGAAAGCATTGAAGATTACACTTGGTGGAAAGAAAGATTTATTAATTGGGCAAAAGCGTATGCACATGAAAGTTGGTTTTGTCTTGAGTACGGATACGAAAAGCCAAAAGATGACAAAGGTGAAGATTTACAGTTCAAAAAATTCTCTAGAGACGACAGAGCAGAATTTGCCGCCGAACAAAGGATGATCGCATTGATACAGTCAGCAATTAGAAACGATATATTTGCATTATTAAATCATAGCGGGACATCCAAATCGGTTTGGGAAGCTCTACGTATTAAAGCTGAGGGTGGCAAACAAATTAAAAAGAACAAAATCGCGCTAATTAAAAAGGAATTTGATCTTTTTGATAGTTTAAAAGGAGAATCGGTGAGACAAATGATAGAAAGATTTTGTCACCTAAAAATCGAACTCGAAAGATTTGAAATTGCTAAAACAAGAGAAGAAATCATCGATAAAGTGATTGAAGCGTTACCACGAGTTGATCAGTGGCAAACGTTTGTGTTTATTTTGAAAAATGATGATTCATATGATACAATTTCTCTTGATACATTATTTGAAAAGATTGAGAGTCATGATCTAGAGCTGCAGAAACAAAGCAAGATGACAGAGTCTTCACGTCAACAGAATGTTGGCTTGTATTACAAAAGTAGTGTACTTTCAGAGAAAGGCGTTGGTTCACCAAAGACAGCATTCATTGGTGAAAAGATGAATGAATCTCAAACAACGTCAACAAGTCATCAGTCTGGATATCATTCATCTTCAAAAACAAATTCTGAAGACACAGATGAAATTTTGTGCAACATTGCTCTTAAACTGAAGAATTCTCCAGCAATGAGTATCAATGCAGCGAAGCAGCAAATGAGCTTTCTTGCATCTGTCCTGGAATCATATGAAGGTCTGGTAGCTGGAAAAATCGGTAATTCTGAACTGACGAAAGAAGACTACGACCAGATTGATCCAGAGGAGATGGAACTTATTGATATTCGTTGGTGTTTAGCAAGCTGCATTCGGAGAGCTCAAAGATACATGGAAATTACTGGGAAACAATCTCTTGGTGGTCCATCAACAAAGCTCGGTTTTGACAAGTCAAAAGTGACCTGTTTCAAATGCAAGCAAAAGGGTCATTTCAAAAGAGAGTGTAAGAATGCAGAAGTTGCTGAAAGAAATGAACGTCCTTTCAACGATGATTATTATCAAAAGGCGATATACCATCGAAGCAGAGAAGAGCCAAAGTTGATTGAAGATAGACCAAAAACAGCTTCAAGAGCTTGTCCTGTCATATATCCTGATGAAGGATATGATTGGTCTCAAATTTGTCCAGAAGAAGATCGAAATGATATTGTTCGCAAAACAGCTCATGGGAAAACTACGACAGCACCAAGAAAGTTTGCGAATGTTGCTGAAATTAAAGAAGAAAAAGAACCTGCTAAAAACCATGAAGAAAAGTTTGAGAACAAAGAGAAAACTCGAGAAGAGATCTTGAGTGAGAAAACACATAAAGAAAGAGATGTGGTTTATAGAAGAATGGATGAGATGCAGGAAGAATATGAGAATGCTGTCAGCAACAAACGATGGGACAAGAAGAGAGAGTGTTATTACAACAGAGAAGGAGAACCAGTTGTTCCAAAGAAAGATATAATCTTTGATGATGTTCTTCTTGCTGTCCCGTTGAGAGCTGAATATTACAGAAGAGTGACGAAAGATGATGCATATGTTAAACAATACGAGAAAGATATCCGATATGCTATGCTGTCATGCTTGAGAAAAAGGGATGAAGAGAAAATGAAGAAGAGTGTTGAAGAGATGGTAGTTAATCTGAAGAAGGTTGCTGAAGAAGTCGAAACAGAAGCTGTAAAAGTTGAAGCTGTGAAAGAAGTTGAAGAACAGCAAATTGAAGAAGAAGAAATGAAGGATGTCAAGTCAGATGCTGGTGATGTTGGCGAAGAAGTCAGTGTTGAACAAAAGCTGAATGATGCTGAGATGAAGCAGCCAGAGGAAGCTGAAAACACCGAAGTGCCAAACACTGAGGTACATTCTGATTTTGAATTCTTAAAACCAGCTGAACAGTGCAAGAAATGCATGGAACAGTGCAGAGCTTGTACTGAAAAAGATGAGCAATTCAGAACAAAAGAACTTGAATTCACAAAAATCGAAAACATTTTCAAAAATAAATGCAAAGAAATGTTAGAAAAAGAAAAGGTTTTTAAAGAAAATGATGAAAAACTTTCTGAAAGATGTAACAAATTGGAAAAAGAAAATAAAGTTTTGAAAGAAAACGTTTTGAAAATAACAAATGAATGTGAACAAAAAGAAATTGCTTGTCAAGAAATGAAAAAGGAATATGATTCAATGAAATTATCATATGAGGTTATAAAAGAGTCATATGAAAAAGTGAAAGATGAAATGAAATATGCTCAATCAAGAATGAATTATATGTCTGAAACAACAAAAGAGCTAAAACGAATGTATGCTATAAAACAAGATGTTGTTAATTCCTATATTGAGGATGTTGCTAAGCTAAAGCAACAGATTGTTGATTTAGAACAGGAAAACAACAAGTTAAAAAGTTACCATGTGTCGTCATATGTGCTTGAACAAATTTTCAATATAAAACCGGGTGATGGTGAGTCTGAGCAGAACAAGAAAGGCATTGGCTCAGAGTTTCATCAAGTTCCACCACCGGAAAAGTTTGCATTCTATGATGAGGAAAAGGTCGAAAAAGCTTTTAACATGGTAGACAAATTGCCAGACAACATTGACATAACCTATTCCAAATCTGATGATATTCATGATTCAGAGGTGGTAGGTAAAGTCGTTGAAAGTGTCTTGAACGAAGAATCGGTTCATACAGGTAAATCTGAATCACATGATGAAGATGAAGGAAATCTTCATGATGCATATCTGAAGAACACAAAATCTGAGAAAAGTTTGAATGATGATTCAAAGGGATTGGTTTATACCATGATTGGATCGGACAAATTATTCTTAGACGTTGTATTCCCGATTCAGAATGTGATTTCAGAAAAGATTGACAAAGTTTTCAAGATGGTTGAGATTGAAAAATCTGAAATTCCAAAATTTGCTGGTAAAGGTCACAAAACTTTTTATAACAAACCTGGTTACAAGAAGAAAAACATGAAGGCTGGGTTGGGTTATAAGAAGAAACAAAATTGGAATAAAAATAAAACTCCGAATTTTCAGGCAAAAATGAACTTCGTTCACGGAACAAGTTCAGAAGAAGAGAAAGAACTCAAATTTAGACAACAGTCAAATGAAGAGTTTCAGGCCCAGAAAAAGCAACAACAACAGGTCAAAGATGTTTCAAAGAGAACATGCTTTAAATGTGATCAAACAGGACATCTTGCTCGCAAATGTCCAAATCTGAAACCTGTTGGTGTTAAGATGGAAAAGAAGTCTGTTTATGTTCAAAAACAGAAATATGAAGTTGTGAATCAAAAGTCGACCAAGTTTGAATCAAAGCAAACTTGGAAACCGAAATTGTCAAAGGCTGACTCACAACAAACTTGGAAACCAGTGACACTCGAACTTAGAACAACACAAAGTTGGAAAACAACTGTTGATGCAACAAAACCAAACCAATTTTGGAAACCAAAAGATGTTGTTCAGAGTCCAAATGTTCAAAAAGAGTCACATTTTTACAAACGTGGGACTCCAAAAGGTCAAACATGGAGTGTTAAGAAACATGTTGATTTGGTTAAAAATGAGAAACAAAAACAAATCTGGAAATCGAAAACAGATACAGAAAGTTCAACTTATGAGGTGAAAAAGGCTGAGGAGTCAATTTCGATTGATTATGATGCAAATTTTCCACCACTTAAGGCTGAAAACTTTAAAATTCAGATTGCTAGAGTCAAGGTTACACCCAAGGCTGATGAGGCTTGGGTGGATACAATGTTTGATTGAACAATTTGATTTGCCGGAGCTTCCTTTATCGCGAAGCATGAATCGGCATCCTTCTTTAATAAAAAATTATTGGGTCGTATTTGATAAAATTTGAATGTGCAGGTGTTTCTGAAGAAAACTGAATGTCAACCAAAGGAGAAACGAAGCAGCCTGGCACCGGAGGCTGCTGATCCCTGCAACGGTTAAACAGGGAGTTTGTTTGATTTCTGTACATAAATAAACAATATTTTCAAAAACTCTAAAAATTGAAAATTTAAAAAAAAAAACCAAAAATATGTTTTCATTTTGTCAAAAATTTGAAAATCAAAAATATGTTTGTTTTTAAATTTGTCAAAAATGCAAAAATTCAAAAATATGTTACTTGAATTTGCCGGAACTCCCAGGTTGGTAATTGAGGAGTAGGAATCGGCATCTTTCTTGAGAAATGTTTTATCAAGGACATTAAATTGTACTTGATTTAACTTTCGAATTAGTTGATGAAAGAACAAGGTGATGAATAAACCCCGTGTGTGAATTAAACAAAACTTATTTTCCGGAAAAACCATTTTGATTAAAACAAACTTAAGTGTTTTGAAATCATAATGAGAAAATAGTTTGTTATCAGGGGATGTTCTGATTGAATACGCCGAAACCCTCACGGCTGAACAAACATGATTAATTTCACAAGATTGAAAAACGGTTTTCAAACTGTAAAAGATCAATGTGTTGTAAATCATGGGGGTACAATATGTTTTCTGTAAATCAGTGTATGAGAAGCAGAAAATGGATGGCGAGACAAAGCTATCAGTATCAGGTTGTCAAATTTTCTTTAAATGGTTTTGAATTTTAGGGGGAGTAAGAGATATTATTGTCAGAAAATCCAAAAACATTAGAAAATTTGAAAAAGCCAAAAACATGATAAAATTCAAAAATTTGAGTTTTTGTTGATAAAAGAGGAAATGATAGTACATCAGTGGACTATCACAGCACGCTAAAGAAATGTAATGTCAAATGTGATAAATGGTCTCACTGATGATGTGACGATAGGTTTTCGTACATTTAGTAGATTTATTCGGGATATAAACCTAAAATTTCAAACTTGCGAAATTTGTGGGGAACACTACTTGGATATATAGGTAACCCCTGAAATCTCGTTTGAAAGGTCTCGTATTCTGATATACTAGGTATTAATACTCTATGATGTCTGGGGTATTATTCCGGGACTTCTGCTGAACGGTAGTTCTGACCTAGTCCTTGGATAATGCTTTGCAGTAAATGCTTGAAACATAGCATTCTAGCCCTCAGTGATTAGACAATAAAATTGATAATCATCTGTTGTAGCTAAAAGATTCTCTAAAGGGGACACACCGCAAAGTCGAAATTGATATCTCTCTGCTGAACGGAAGTTCTGACCTGAGATCCCTCAATTCTCGCATTAAACCCCTAATTTATGTACAGACATCATTGTAGTACTTTTGCCTGTAAGACTGAATATTGAGATTCTGGATACGGGAGTATATTCAAGAGGTGGGACACATAAATCGAGCTAAGTTCCTAAAACATCTAAAGCATATCCTGAATAGATTGAAAATTGTGTGAAAATTTAAGAGGACAACTATATCGTTAATCGAGGTGAATCGTTTAGAACTTAAAATGATTAAAGCTTAACGGTGCTAGTGATTTGTTTAAAAAAAAAAAAACTGATATGATCCTCTTACATGATCTCAAACAAAAATATTGTCTGTAAATATGTTTGTACATATGTCTTTACTGCTTTATATTTTCAGAAAAATACAAAAAGATTTTGATTTCCGTTTTATTTTCGACAACCGATGTCTGAATGTTGTGTTTCAAAATCTAAGTATGCTAATCGTGTTTCTGGAAATAAATCAAGTTCATTAATTTGAAACTTGAAGTTTTTATAGATTAAAATCAAAATTCAAAAACAGTTTGTGATATCTCCAAGGTCATTAATTTGGACTTGGATGATCAATCGTGAAAGATTTGAAAGCTCATATTGTTAAAATCTTAAAAGAGTCAGTTTTTCGATTTGGATTCTTTAACGCTGTCAAATCTTTGAAGTATTTTGATAGGGGGAGAGAGAGTCAAGATAATCCTGGATATTTTCATATTATTATATCTTAAAGCCAGAATCGTGATTTAGAAAGTTTAAAGAGCCAGATTACGATTTCTGGACAATTTCAAAACACTGTCACTTATAGACGTATGAGTGTTGCAGATGTTATTCCAGACTACGATCCTGACAGCCGAGTCTGAGGGGGAGTCTGAAGACAAGCTCAATTCCAACGGAAGCGTGTAAGGAGCCAGGTATCGTTCCTGAAAGAGCTTGTATCTGGAAAGCCAGGTGTCGATCCCAAAGCACGGAAGCTTGTCGAAAGGGGGAGCCTGAAGAGTTTACCGAAAGGGGGAGCTGAAGCTGAAGACAGATCCACCGGGATTCTATTCAAGCTAAAGAGAGAGAAAGAAAAGAAGCTACGAGTCTGAAGATTTGAGATTGACTACGGCAATATCCAAGGGGGAGTCTGTTGGTACATTAATGTCTATCGCCTCCGTCATCTCAGTTCGTAGCTGAAACAGAAGAACTATAGTGTTTACAATGTAATATCTTGTTACTAAAGGCAAGGTGGCATTATTGTAAATAAGGAAAGATTCCTTATCACCTTTGGCCTATAAATAGAAGCCTTAGGCTTTTAGTTAGAAACTTTTGCCATTTTGATCTTTGGAGCTTAGAGGTTAGAGAGAGAAGCTAGAGAGAGAAAGTAGAGAGAGAAAGGCAAAAGGTGATTCACGGTTCTTGTATCTTTTCAGATCTATCAAAGAATCACGTTAATAGTACGTCTTGTGTGTTTCGGTTATTCACGTTCACGGTTTCCGCACGTCGAACGTGTCATACGCAATCGTTTCGGAGTCAAACCGGTCCTAACAACTGCGACGCATCACACACTGGCATGGGATGTGTGCTCATGCAGAAAGGCAAGGTTATTGCCTATGCTTCGAGACAGTTAAAGGTGCATGAAAAGAATTACACCACCCATGACTTGGAGTTGGGTGCCGTTGTGTTCGCACTAAAACTGTGGAGGTATTATCTGTATGGTATCAAGTTTGTGATCTATTCGGATCACAAGAGCCTTCAACATCTGTTTAATCAGAAGGAATTAAACATGAGGCAACGCCGTTGGATGGAGACACTAAATGATTATGATTGTGAAATCAGATATCATCCCGGCAAGGCGAATGTAGTCGCTGATGCCTTAAGTAGAAAGGAAAGGGTGAAACCCATCTGAATCAATGCCAAGAGCATTGAAGTGAAGAATAATTTGATTGAAAGGCTGTTAGCTGCACAGAGAGAAGCTGTGTTGGAAGCTAACTATCCTAAAGAAAAGTTAGGAGTAACTAAGGAGCAGTTAACTCTTAGCAAGGACGGAATTTTACGATTAAATGGACGAATATGGGTTCCTATTTATGGAGGACTACGAGATGTTATCCTCCAGGAAGCCCATAGTTCCAAATATTCTGTCCATCCTGGAGCAGATAAAATGTATCAGGAACTAAAGGCAAATTATTGGTGGATAGGCTTGAAAAAGTCTGTAGCCGCTTATGTAGCCAAATGCTTGACTTGTGCGCAAGTCAAAGCTGAGCATCAAAAGCCGTCAGACTTGCTACAACAGCCTGAACTTCCTGAATGGAAGTGGGAATGTGTAACTATGGATTTTATTACCAAGTTACCCAAGACGAGAAAAGGAAATGATACAATATGGGTTATAGTTGATCAACTGACTAAGTCAGCACATTTCTTACCCATCAAGGAGACTTATAGCTCCGACATGTTAGCCCAGTTATACGTTGACAAGATTGTAGCCTTACATGGCATACCTGTGTCTATTATCTCTGACCGAGATACTAGATACACGTCTCATTTCTGGAAAAGCTTCCAGCAATCTTTGGGCACACGTTTGAATTTTAGTACGGCTTACCATCCTCAGACAGACGGTCAAAGTGAGCGTACTATTCAAACGTTGGAAGACATGCTACGTGCATGTGCTATCGATTTGGGTGGTAGTTGGGATAAGAACCTACCATTAATCGAATTCTCCTACAACAATAGCTACCATACCAGCATTAAGGCTGCGCCCTTTGAGGCATTATACGGTAGAAAGTGTAGATCGCCTGTTTGTTGGGAGGAAGTTGGAGATGTCCAATTATTAGGACCAGAGATAATCTTCGAAACGACGGACAAGATTGTCCAGATTCGAGACCGTCTCAAGGCTGCCCGAGATAGGCAGAAGAGTTACGCGGATCTAAAGCGTAAAGATTTTCACTTCGAAGTAGGTGAAAAAGTGTTACTTAAAATATCACCCTGGAAGGGGGTGATGCGTTTCGGTAAGAAAGGCAAACTAAGCCCGAGATACATAGGACCTTACGAGGTTATCGAACGTGTCGGGTCAGTTGCCTACAAGTTAAACTTACCGGAGGAGCTCAATGGAATTCACAATGTGTTCCACATCTGCAATCTAAAGAAGTGCTTCGCTGATGAATCACGGGTAATACCACATACAGATGTGCATATAGATGAGAGCTTGAAATTTGTGGAAAAACCTTTGACGATTGAAAATCGACAGGTGAAGAAGCTTCGAAGGAAGCATGTACCTATTGTTAAGGTCAAATGGGATGCGCGTAGAGGTCCCGAATTCACGTGGGAGGTTGAAGCCACGATGAAAGAAAAATACCCTTATTTATTTCAGTAAATCTCGGGTCAAGATTTATTTTAAGGGGGTGAGGATGTAACACCTCGAAATTTTGTGTCCAATAATGTGTTAACACGTGTCATGAGTTTACACGTGGCATTAAATATTAAATAAAGGACTAAGTTGACAAACCTTGAAAGTATGTAAATTCGAGGGTTATAAACGTCAGCAAAGGGTAAATATACTGTATAGTAACCCTAAATGATGCTCGTACCTTCAAACGAATAAATCATGGATCGTACGGAGCGAAACGCGGGAGAAAGTGAGAGGTTACAAGCTACAGAGGTCAATCGTGTCAACATTTTTAATTTATACCTCTGAGTGACCCTTTGACAAACCTGAGGCTTTGTAACAGTAAAATACGCTCACTAGAATATACGATATAAATTTCGCGAAGTTCCGTTTTAAAACGAGAAAGTTATGATCAAATTCGTATGCGAGGGGTTAAAAGCGTCAACAATAAAAGTTAAGGCTTTTCGGATAGTAATTAAACTAACCGGGGACTTAACAATGCGGGTAAAAGTCACGAGGCCCTTAATTGTAAATAATCGAGGGCCAAATCGCAAAGTTACCCCTTCGAAACCGAAAGGTCAGGTTAATGATTACAAAAGATTTGAAAATCTTGGAAATCAGACCTCAGGCGTGCCGCGTTGATGAAATAAGCAAGCTAATGCGGGCCGCGAGCCACCTGTTGATTCGTTTACTGACATGAAGATCCAGGCGGCCCGCGTCCAAGTGACCAAAATCCTAATGCGGGCCGCGTACGAGTCCCAGATGCAGAAACTTTGAACATATTCAATGTTTGAGCTTGTGAACGATCATTTAAGCATTTATTGAAGCATGGGCGCCCTCTACTTGCCCCCTAGCACCCAGGGCCACCTGCTGATCATCCATGATCCAATGTAGGGTGAGTTGTAATGATCTTGAGCCCAATCTTTCACTATAAAAGGCACTACATTGCACATAAGTGAAACACACCTCAAACCTGCTCTCTTGATCATCTCTGGAGCTTTCAAGCATTCTTCTATCATCCTTAGTCGTGCACCAAGCTTCTGTAAGTTGCCTAACCCTTTGTGGTTTCGTTTTTCCATAGTTTTAGCTTGAAAGTCAATCCGTCGTAATTAACGATTGACTTTGCGATAAATCACAAATGGTCCAGTGGTTTGTCGAATCAAAGATAGTTATATGATGGTAATCATGTGGGCATTAAACCCCTAAAAGGGCACCCTCTGATTCCCACTCTAACTAGTCCGAATGTCGAGTCAAACGTGCTTAGAAAAAGTCAACAGAAATGCCATTTTGCGATTTCATGCATAATCTGTAATGTAGACGATATGTAACGTGTTTAAACACTTATAAAACATGATAATAAGTATATTAACTAGTCTAAGCTTGTTTGATCCGACCATTTATTGTTTTGACCCGGTTCGGAGCCGAAAGTCGCAAAGCTTTGACTTTTGCTTTTACTTCAGTTCTGACCCGTTAAAGTATGATATAGATATGCCTTAGGAATCTCTTAGGACCAGGTTACATGATGGTATAACCCTCTGTGACCGGTTCGTTGTTTGTCCGAGTCTTTTACACCTTTCCGTTAAATGCTTAAAAGTTGACCGTAACGCCCTTTTTAATTTAAAACGAGAATTTCGGACACGTGAACGGATCATAACCTTGGTTACTGATTTCTAAGCATGTCCCTAAAATTTCACGTCAATCCGAGGTCCAGAATAGGAGTTATGCTAAATAGCGCAAATTACGGAAACCTTAGTAATTTAGCAGCGCAATTAGCATAACGCCTATCAAAACCCGGATTTCGACACCAAACCTTTTACATACTGATGTAAAATAATATTTTGGGATTTTTAAAGATTTTTAACCTGCTCATAACCTGCGGTTATGGCAACGGTTCGGTAAATACCGAATATACCCTTTTCGGCCATAACTTGAGTTCTACAAGGTCTTTTGACCCGATTCCAGTTGCTACTGATTTTAAATAATAAATAAAGTATTTTGGACTTTATAAACTGTTCGGGAAACTCAGATTTCATGTAGAACTCAGAAACCTCTTTTATAATCTTTAAAAAGACCGAAATACCCCTACGGGGCATAAAACGAACTTAAACTCGTTACGGGCATTATGGAAGGTATCCTACTGATACCACAACCTCTTTAAAGCATATTGACTTAGGAAACCAGTGTAGGACTCTTACGGTTACCCGTTGCGCCTTTTGCGCGCACGGTTCGGCTTATGTAACTAGTTTACATAAATTAGCCGATACGGGCCAAACCATATTGTTTTGACCCCAAAATCCAGAGTGTGGTTAGTATACCCATATAAAACAAGTCTTCAAACTTGTTGGGTCCAAATCACATTCCATTCACGGTTTTCGCCTTTCACGCGATTAAACCGTATCTATCCGTTGAAACTGACCGGTCTAAGCTACGACTAATTTAAAGACCCGTTTGGATTCTAATAGGTTATTTTTAAACCTTCGTTCCAGAATAGGAGAGCAGTAAAAGCTATCTGTGACTTATTCAATTAAGGATTTATACTTGCAAAGGTAAATACTTTTAACTTATTTTCCGTTATACGGGCTTGGGTTACGGTATTTAAAATACCGCTTGGTCGGGCAATTGACCCCAACTCATTAGTAGTTGGGTATTATCAATGTGACCCGTTTAAAAATTTGTTTTGTTGGCTTTACGCCTTTGGGGGCTTAATGACCATGTCCCGGATATCCTTGGCAACATTTTACGAAATGGCCACGGCCCTGACATCCGGGTGTAGGCGTACACCCGGCATTATGTCCATGACTATAAAGGTATAACCGTTGGTTTCCCGCCACGGTTTTATGCTATGTGGTGTGTCTATTAAACTTTAACCCGGCACGACCCGGGCGACCGAACGCATAGTAAACATGTAATTCTTTACAAGATTTAGTTATAAATTATCCCAAGTTATAAAAGAGTTTGTGCCTTGTGCATTCAAATCAATTTTAATAAACATTTTTCAAAAGTGTCGGTTGAATGTATTTACCAGTGTAAACTGACGTATTTTTCCCAAAAAGATTAAATGCAGGTACTAAACGTAATTGGCTGGCTATATCTCCTTAGCATCTTAAAGAGTCTCGCAAGCTTAAGGATGCCTTGTCTGTTGAACAATACTTTTATTATTATACTGATCCCCTATGGATTTTATTTCAACAATGGTGATACTTTGATATTACAAATAATGTTGAAATATAATTATCTTTATGCTTCCGCTGTGCATTCATATAATTGTGTGGTTTGACTATATTGTTGCCAACTACGTCACGATAATCCCCCACCGGGCCCACCGGTGAGACACGTGGAAATCGGGGTGTGACAAAAGTCGAACTGCGAGTGAGGTAGACTCTTATTGAAGATGTTTGCTATTGGAGCTTTGTTGGTACAAAGTTGGTGTGAAGTTTCCCTAATGTAACAAGTTCCGAACAAAGTGATAGTTGAGATCATTGTGTTTTGCACGTTTGTGTGAGACAAGGTTTTGAGTAAGAAATACGGCACTACGATTAACACATAGAATAATGGGATGATCCAGGCGTGAGACATGAAGTTTACACAAGTGTGTGATCCCAATGATCTCTGTTGCAATGTTGGCTATGACACGATAATCAAACTCACAACTAGAACAAGAGACTGTAGGTTGTTTCTTGGCCCTCCACAAAACAAGATTACCTCCCAAAAAGATATAGTAGCCATATGTTGACTATCGTGTTTAAAGACCACCGCCAAACATCCCAAGTGGATGGACGCCTTGCACAAAGAAATTACCGCCTTTCGTTAAAATAACACTTGGAGTTCTGATACGATATTATGATTGAGTACCTGACGACAGGGGCACATCTTACTTGGGGCGGGAGGGGGCGTCCGTCCCCCTGAACTTTTCGATGCGTAGTGTGATGAACAGTAAATTCGTATAGAATTTTTTAGGTATATACGTTTTCGCCCCCCCCGGTTTCGGGAAATAAAACGGAGAGTCAAGCTTCGCCAATGCTTGACGATCCATCAATTAGTGGATATCTCAATATATGGGGTACAAATGACTAAATGAAAAGATTACATAAATGTATACGTAAATGAATACCTAAGTAAAATATATGAACTAAAGATTTATTGTCTAGGAAAGTGAAGCATAGGTGGATATAACTTTGAAATGAGATTGTGGGTATGTTTGGCAAAAGTAGCTAGTGGCTGGTAGCTGAAAGCTGGAATCTGGTAGCTGGTGGCTGGAAGCTGGTAGCTGTAGTTTTTTAGATATATTTGGTGTTTGGTAGAGTAGCTGAAGCTTTTAATAAAATGTATAAAATGACCAAAATAGACATAACTAAAAATTTAGAAAGTTGGTGCATTAAAAAGTTCCTTATTTTTAGAGGTTAAAATAGTCATTTTTTTCCCTAAAAGCTTGTAGCTCCTTCTAAACGCTACTAGTAGTAGCGTTCAACCAAAAGCTTCAAGCTCCTAACATAAAAGCTTAAAACTCCTTCAACCAAATAAGACTTTTTATTGAGTAGGAGTTTTTTCTAAAAAGCTTAAAGCTAGAAGCTCCTAAAAGCTTCATGCCAAACATACCCTGTGTCAATATATGTTATTCAGATTAATGATGCTTTTTCGTTGCATGAGTTATGCTAGGCTATGGCGGGAATGCATATCTCTTTTGTGACTTTCTTTGTAATATTCAATCGTCGTACCAACCATAATTGTACGTTTTACCACCCCACAAACTCGTATATTTGTGTTTGGCAGGTCAAGACTTCTCATGAGGTTACTCACCCAAAAGTTTTCCTTACGCAATCAAGTGTAAAGTTTTCCTTTTATTCGAATTTTATGCGCCCAAAACATGATAATGGTATATTCGAACGTTGTATGATTTACCTAAGGTGGCACAACCACCTCTTTTAGAGAGTCGCCATACTATATGAGGTTTCCCCACCATATCAAACATGATAGTAGCGGTTATCAGGGCAGGGCTGGCCCGGGGGTGGGCCCAAACGTGAAGGACTATATTGTACAAAAAAAATTGTTTTGGATGAAAATAACAAATATGCCCAAACCTCAGGGACGATTTTGGCAATTTACTCTTATTATTATTATTGTTATTATTATAACTATAAATAAAACGTTCATGATATTACAATGTGACATGGACATATCTAATCTAATACTAATAAAAAAATATGATTAATGCCATATGTCATTCTTATATTAAAACAAGTGCCTACTTAATGCCACATGGCATTATTTCATTCAATTTACTATTACTATTATTATTATTATTATTATTATTATTAATTAATTAATACAAAACAATAAAAAAAATCCTTAACAACTTAATACTAACAAATATTTTATTATTTACTTAGATAATGATTATTTACTTTTGACTTATCTAAAATATATAGTTAGTTATTAGTAACAACTCTACTTGTAATAAACAATTTCAAATAATGTTAATGTGACAACATCTTCTTATTCTTTAAAATGAATTATAAAAATGGTAAAAAATAGGTTAATCCGATATTTGAAAACCGGTTTAATTCCGTACTTTGAAAACACTTTTAATGTTATTAGACTCGTGTAATAAATGGGTTTAAGGATAGAATATTTTCATAATAATTTTGATGAATGTCTATACTCACTGGATGTCCGAAATGGAGTTATATTTTTAGGCTTGCAAATCATTGATAATTACCAAAGGTCAATATTCCAGTGACGTTATCAAGAAATATTGATCAAAAGAATGGTTTATGTAATGGAACTCGACTACAGGTCCTATCACTGGGTGATCAGGTTATTGAGGCACTATTATCTGAAAGTAATACTGACACTTGAACGTTTATCCCTAGATTTCGTTTAATGCCGCCAAATAGGAGGATTCCATTTAAATTGAAAAGAAGGCAGTTTCCTCTCGCCTTATGTTTTGCCATGACGATAAATAAAAGTATAGAACAATTTCTATGTAAAGTTGGTTTGTTTCTAAAAGAATCGGTTTTTAAACATGACCAATTGTTGTGTTATCTATGGTAAAAAAATCACTTATGTAAATTTTTGAAGAGAATATAAATTTAAATAATTTATAAATTTATACCCTTAAATCTCTAATAATCTAGTGTAGAATATAAGTACCACTAAATTATACATAAACATTTTTTCTGTAGACATTATTTTTTCTCCCTAGATGGCCTTTACCAAAGTTTTCCAAACAAGCCTTATACAAAGACTAAAACCACACATTAACTTTCTTACAAATAGACTTGTTATAAACAATTAACACAAACATCCAAATTCATCACCCACCATAGTCCATACCTACTCCACATCTTCATTTCTTAGTTTACCAATTAAAAAACTAGCTCATCCACTTAAAATTTATAACAAAAAAACAAAATAAAAAGTACCACACATTTTATTTTTCTATTTTTTTTCAATAAAAAACCCTAAAAAAATCAGTCATTTGGACCATATTCGAATTATTCGCATCCAGTACAAGACTAGAAACTTCACAGTTCACCCACCACAAGGTTCCGAAAATTAGGGCCGGGCCCAGTCAAAGTCCAATTCTGTGGACACAGCCGTTGAGCCCTTGTAGTACAACAAACAAAACCGCCAATCACCACCATTCTCCGTCACACATTCCGATCAACCTCCACCCTCCCGTAACCGTTACAACCTGCAATGGCGACGATCAATTTACGCACTCCTGGAATCTCACCGGCGCTGAAACCGGACGCCGACCGTCGCCTTTCGTCCGCGAAAAGCCTCAACGGATCGTCGCAATCGGTTCACGAATTCGTTAATTTGAATCCACAGCAACAACGTGTTCGGAAATCCGTTAGTTCGGTTGCGGTTAAGTCGATGAAGATCGTTGGACAGAGTTATGAACCGGTGTTTTCTCCCAATGGTCCTGTTTCTCTGGTGACGTCATCGTTTTCAACTGTTTTATTTGTTGTTACTGGTTTGATGATTGTTAGTGTGTTTTAGGTTTTTAGTTTGTGTATATGTTTGGGAATTTTTGATGTACACTGGTTTAGTTATTGTGAGGATTGGAATACTGTAGTTTTGTTTGATGAAAATTAAGATTGATTGAATTGTTAGTTGATTAGGAATATATAATAAAATTAAGGTTAGTTAAACTGCAATAGTGTTATTGTTACAGCAATAGACATTACTCATTCAGTCATTGTTTGGGAGGCTATGATGCACACTGGTTAACTTATTGTATTGATGAAAATTAAGATTAAGTGAGCTTGTTAGTTGATTACGAATAAATTTACTCATTCAGTCATTGGTATGATTGTACAGATTTAGGTTGCAGGTAAGAGAAAGACATATTAATGATTTTTGACATGTTAACCTAATGTAATGAAGAGATCATAAGATTTCATTAGTACTGGTAGGTGAGATTAGGTTTTATTATATATAATTAAAGCCGGCTTCTGGTTTGTGTACTAGATTAGCGTGTTGTGCTTGGGAAGATAAACTTCTGTTGAGCGTTAATCAGAAACAATTGTTGTATATGATGTTAGTGTATGATTGTGAGATGTTTAATATGTATTTTTTTTTTTTTTTTACTTTAGTTGGGTCTTATAAGGTTGTGATTATTCTATAAGTACCTGTTTATATATCTGGATTATGATGTGTAAAAGAGGAGATGAAAGGTTAGTTTAACAATTAGTTATGGATTCTTCTTTTGCAGTCTAGTGATAGCAGTTTAAGGCCACCTCAAATTTCTCCAGATGCTCAAAGGAAAACAAAGATCGTGTGCACAATCGGTCCTTCAACAAGCTCACGTGAAATGATATGGAAGTTGGCTGAAACAGGGATGAATGTGGCGCGTCTAAATATGTCACATGGGGATCATGCATCACATCAAGAAACCATTAATCTTGTCAAAGAATACAATGCTCAATTTAATGAAAAAGTTATAGCAATAATGTTGGATACCAAGGTATGGCTTTGTGTTAGGTGTTCATTTTAATTTAATACTTTCATGTGATATAGAATAATCTCACTATTGGTTGATTATATTTATCGTGACGCTTCAGGGACCTGAGGTCAGAAGTGGAGATGTACCTAAACCAATTTTTCTTCAAGAAGGACAAGAATTTAATTTCACTATTAAAAGAGGAGTCAGCACAAACGACACTGTTAGTGTTAATTACGATGATTTTATAAACGATGTCGACCCTGGAGATATACTATTGGTTGACGGTAAGACTTCCTTCAGCACACTTGTCCTTTGCAATTATCAACTCACATTAGGGGTATTCAAAAAGCTCGCTCAGAAAAAGCTCGGTTGTAAACGAGCCGGCTCAGCTTGATTTGTAAACGAGCCGAGCTCGAGCTAGGCCTAGCTCGGCTCGTGAGCTCGCTAGCCAGCTCGAATTATTTCATTTTATATACATTAATATTAAGTTTAAATGTATTAAAATAAAAATTACGTGGGAGGGTTTGAAGTGTTAACATTTTAAGTTTAATTAATCATTAACACATAAAAATATGAGAAAATAAACAAAAAATATACATGTAATACTTTTAATATGTCTTTTGGTCTTTAAAATATTTAAGTAATGAAAATAATATATATGTGTAATTTTTAATTTTTTTTTGTTCTTTATGGTATCAGTATATGTAAAAAAAATTAAAAATAAAAATATCTAACGAGCTGGCTCGAACATTTTACGAGCCGAGCTCGATTTCGACTTTTCAGCTCGATAAAATTAACAACGACGAGCCGAGCTGGCTTGTTTAAGTTTCAGCTCGAGCTCAACCTGGCTCGGTTCGATTACATCCCTAGCTCACATGTATTTTACTTTGCCTTTTTTGTAGGTGGAATGATGTCATTGGGTGTTAAATCGAAGACCAAAGATGTAGTAAAATGTGAAGTAATTGATGGTGGAGAACTGAAATCAAGGAGGCATCTTAACGTGCGTGGGAAAAGTGCCACTTTGCCTTCAATAACAGGTTTACTTGCATCTTATATTACAATTATGTCATGATTTTTTATCGTTTTCTTTTGTCGCATCTAAATTGATTTTAATTTACAGATAAAGACTGGGAAGATATAAAGTTTGGAGTAGATAACCAGGTTGATTTCTATGCTGTTTCATTTGTGAAGAATGCTGAAGTGGTTCGTGAGCTGAAAGATTTTCTCAAAAGTAAGGCTCTTTATATTTTACCATGATATAACTAATCGTAGTAATTTTTTTGCATGTCTTTTTTCTTCTCTTGTATTATATCTCTCTTATTTATTTATAGTTGAGTGAGCTTAATCTTTTCTGTAGGCTGCAATGCTGACATCCATGTGATTGTCAAAATTGAAAGTGCAGACTCAATAGTTAACCTTCCTTCTATACTTGCTGCATCCGATGGGGTTAGCTTTTATTGACTACCGTCATATTTTATTAACTTCATAAGCATCATCTATTAACTTTATTTTTTTTAAGGCAATGGTTGCACGTGGTGACCTTGGTGCAGAGCTTCCAATTGAAGAAGTTCCTTTACTGCAGGTAAATTTGATCTCAATATCCGAGGCTTGGCCACTCTATTAAACATATCGCGCACACTGTTAATATTTCGTTTGGAATTTTTTATAACTTGTAAATATGGATTAATATTAATATCGTAAATGCCTATTGATTAATCAGGAAGATATCATAAGAAGGTGCCAAAACTTGCAGAAACCAGTTATAGTAGCAACAAACATGCTAGAAAGCATGATTGATCACCCGACCCCAACAAGAGCCGAAGTTTCTGACATTGCAATAGCCGTACGGCAAGGTGCTGATGCTATCATGCTTTCTGGAGAAACTGCCCATGGCAAGTAAGTATTGTTATTATTTTATTGTTGTTAGTTATTCTATTAATCATTTTTATATTCATATTATTTGCATTAACTACTGGTTACATGTTGATATATAAAGGTTTCCACTGAAATCTGTGAAAGTAATGCACACTGTGGCATTAAGGACTGAATCAAGTTCAATCAACATGGTTCCCCTTGCTCGGAAATCTGCTAAAAAGGTGTGTGCTAATCGATGCAATTTCTTAGAGGTTATAAGTTCGACCAACAATTTGGGTTTTGTTTTATCTCTAACGGATCAAATTGGATGACTTAAAAGATTTACCTAAAAAAGAAACGTGGGGTCAAACAGGTCAAAAGTCATCCAAAGTGTATACGTATGCACAAAAACCTCTTTATTAGAAAACATTGTTATATTAATAATCACTAAAATTTTGACCTGTGCCGCGCGCTGCGGCGGCAAAGTCGCGTTTGTGACTTCGTTACACGCGTAACGATATGACATTAACATGTGGTGCGCGCACGTGACGTTACGCGTTTTTTACTTTGTTTCACACGTTACGCTCGTATAATTAACGTCATTAGACACAGATAAAAAAAGAGTATGTATCCGACGTTGCGGTGTGAAGTCTTAAAAGTAATTTAGACACTAATGAAGTTAGGCATAGATAAAAAAAATGTATAATAATGTGTCGCATGTTGCGGTGTAAAGCTGTAAAAGTAATTTAAACAAAAGGAGGTGTTAAGTTATTAAGTAGAAAAGGTTGGAGGGTCAAAATTGTCAATTACCAAAAGTTAGATGTGAAGAAGTTCGTAAAAGTAGTTTAAACAAAAGGAGGTGTCAAGTGATTAAGTAGAAAAGGTTGGAGGGTCAAAGTTGTCAATTACCAAAAGTTAGAAGTGAATGTGTAACTTACTTAAAGTTGAGGGTTAATAGTGTTTCATGTCAAATGTTTGAGGGTTAATAGTGAATGCTGTCGAAAGTTGGAGGGTTAATAGTGAATGTTGTCAAAAGTTTGAGGGTTAATAGTTATACTGAATGTTGTCAAAAGTTTGAGGGTTAATAGGGAGGTCCACCGACCTTTCTCTTAAAGATGTAGTAAATAAATGTACTTTTTGTGGGTCATATTTAACACATGAGTTTTATTTTTGTAAAGTTCAAAAAAATGAACAAAAACCTAACCTTATTTTGACCGCCCTGCACATGTTGCAACCTCACTTATTTTGATGCATGATTTATAATTTCTTAAACATATATAGCTTCTACAAAAATATTTCATGTTGGTTAATCTGGCACCTTTTACAGAGCCATATGGGTGAGATTTTTGGCTACCATGCTGCAACAATAGCCAACACTCTCAACACTCCTATCATCGTGTTTACAAGAACTGGGTCCATGGCTGTAATTTTAAGCCATTACCGTCCGTTTTCAACCATCTTTGCCTTCACAAATGTGTGAGTACTGTACAAACAATTACTTACACACTCTATTCTTAGTTTCTTACCCTCATGAATGATGATTTAATATGATAACCGGATGCTTTTTTTGCAGAAAAAGAGTTCAACAAAGATTGATGCTTTATCATGGTGTTATGCCAATATACATGGAGTTCTCTGATGATGCTGAGGAGACCTTTTCTAGAGCTCTTAACATTATAGTGGTTAGTATGTTCATAAAGTGGGAAAAAACGTTATTTCGTAATATGTATTATATATAGAGAATGGTAGCATGTTCTTAGTTGATCACATTTATATAATTTTAATATATTTATCAGGACAAGAGTTTGGTGAAGGAAGGGCAGTATGTTACTCTTGTTCAAAGCGGAGCCCAACCAATTTGGCGTCAAGAGTCTACTCACCACATACAAGTTCGTATGGTTCAAGGTTGACTCGCGAGTTTTCTGAAGGCCAGAGTAACTTGCAATAACTATTCAGTTCTTCTTTCTGGATATTAGATTTTGTTGTACATTTATTCGTTAGAAAGTGTTTTTGGCCTCCATCAAAGAACAAAAGAGAAGACAAGATAGTTTTTTTTTTTTTTTTTTTTCTTTTTGAGTTTATACTTGTTGAAAACCAACCAGTTGTCATTTTCTACGTTGATCTTTATCCTGTCTTTTTTGTTATATATAATGCAGTTCAATCATCTTTGTTTTTTAATTAAATTCATCTCTCTCTATCACAAACACACACAATGACACATTGCCTTGACAATAGGAGAGATTACGACACCACTGAGCGACTATCCGTGGAAAAATAGTTATTAGCCACCCAAAATCTTGATAAATACAAGTCGTCTGGACTCTGGAGCATGCATTGAGATGCTCCAAGAAAAATCTATATGACTATATGCAACATTTCTTTGAATGGAATCCATAAAACAAATTTTTGGTTGCACTTTAAAGATTAATAGTTGCAACCAACAATGTATTTCTTCAAGTGGCATTTTTATTTTCCACTCAACTCTCGTTTACTTGTAATGTAACACATGTAATGTAATAGTTGTAACACTATCAGGTCTGGCCGGCTCAATGTTTATAGGGGTCTAAAGCGATATAAAATTTTGTGGCCCTTTTTCGAATTAAGTGCTCAACTTAAAGTGTAGCTTTTATAAAACCAACAAAATCAAAACTATTATTATATACTTATACAAAAACCAACTGGCGTCGGTTAAAAACAATAATCGCTGAGCTCGCGTCGGTAAGAAATGGTATATACAATTATCAAATTAGGGGTAGAAATATTCATTCAAAATTAATCAGTAGTCCTAACGAGTAGGCGTAAACTATCACCTTCAAACAAAATCAACTAATAGTATAACAAGCAAGTTAGGTGAAACCAAACATACTAATAAGCAAAGATAAACTAAGTTATAGGATAATAAACTAAAAGACTAACGGGTAAAACAAAATAATCAAACGAAAGTTAAGAATCAAGAATAATGAACAATCAATGAAGAGTAATTAACTAAAAATATAAGATAATAACTAATAATCAAATATAATAAAATAGATAGATTCTTTTGACTTTGTAGCTACACACCCCATACTATAGTATATATAATATATAAAAGAGTAAACTGTTAAAATAGTCCCTGAGGTTTGGTCATTTTTGTTACTTTAGTCCAAAATTCAAACCTTTTGAATTTGGGTCCTTATGTTTTCAATTTTGTTGCCATTTTCATCCAAAATCAAAATCTGGTCATATTTTTCATAATAATGTTTTTGTGTTTGGATTTATCGTGTAAATAGACTAGATGTTAAATTTATATATTTTTATTTTTTACATTTATATTTGTTGATTTCATGATTTGTTCTGTTTGCATATACACAAGCCAATTTGTTCATACCTAAAATAAGGGTTGTGTTAAATACACCCAAAGTCAATTTTTTTTTTTTACTTTTTTCCCAAAAGTCAACTTTTCAAGTTTCCATAAACTAATAAATTGTTTCCATATATCTTTTAACTAGGTTAAAACCCCGTGTATTACACAGGTTGCATAAATATAATTTTATATAATAAATAATAAAAATATATATCTTAAAAAAACTCGTGTGTTGCATGTAGAGAGATAGATTTTGTATTTTTTTAATAAAATATAATACTATTTACATATTATAACATTTTACTTTGTTAAATATGTGTGCTTAACTAATTTTTTGTTTAAAATTATTATTATTATTTAATATGATCATAATAAAAATAAACCTTTTCTTCTAATCTAATTTTTTGTTTAAAATTATTATTATTATTATTATTATTATTATTATTTAATATGATCATAATAAAAACAAATATTTATCCTTATCTAAATATTTATTCTTATCTAATATATTTGTTCAAAATTATTATTATTTAATATGAAAGATAAATAGGAAAAATAATGAACTTTAATGTACTATTTACTTATTATAACACTAGGATATAACCCCGTGTATTACACGGGTTGAATAAATGAATTTCATACACTAAATAATAAAACAATGTATCTTTAAAAATCTCCTTTATTGCACGAGTTAAATAAATATAATTTTATATGTTAAATAATAAAAAGTTATATCTATAAGAACCATATTGTACGTATTGAATTTACACGGGTTGAATAAATGTAATATTGTTTACCAAATAATAAAAAAAGTTATATCTTTAAAAACCCTCGTGTATTACACGGGCTTGAATAAATATGATTTTATATACCAAATAATAAGAAAATTATATTTAAAAAAAACTAATAGATGTACTCCGTACACGATAGATATGGTGATTGCGCAGATGATTATTAAAAAGAAGATACACTGGTCAAACATGTTATTCAAGGAGTAAATAAGCAGTCATTTTAGTGATAAAATATAAATTATATTTAAAAGAGTAAATTACGATTTTGGCTCCTGTGGTTATATCACTTTTACCTTTTAGCCCAAAAAAGAATTTTTTAACACCTGAGCCCCCAACGTCTTTTTTTCTAACCCTTTTGGCCCTTCACACTAACCTCATCCATTAAATGTTAGGGGCCAAAAGGGTTAGAAAAAAAGATGTTAGGGGCCAAAATGGTTAGAAAAAAAAAGACGTTGGCTATTAATATTATAAATGAGAAGTATACATTAAATTTAAACTAAATAATAATTATCTATAGTTAAGTAGACAATATTAAACAAAATGATATTTAGTAGAAGAGTTATCTATAATTAATTATAAGAGATTAAACTAAATAATAATTATCCATAAGATATTAAACTAAATAATATTTAGTAGGATGGTTATCTATAATTAATTAGAAGAGATTAAATTAAAATAATAATTATCCATAACACATGGCCTAATATGATGACAAGTGTCCCATAAATAGTTTCTTTTATTATATAGTATAGATTTTACATTGTTAAATATGTATTATTAACTAAATTTTTGTTTAAAATTGTTATTATTATTATTATTATTATTTAATATGATCATAATAAAAAATAAATGTTTATCCTTATTTAAATATTTATTCTTATCTAATATTTTTGTTTAAAATTATTATTATTATCTAATATGAGAGATAAATAGGAAAATAAGGTGAGAAAAAAGATTTTCATTTATTAGTATAGGAAGATATGATTTTTAAAATTTTCAAGATTTTAACTAAAAAATCAACAAAATAAAATGTGCTTTTAAAGAAAATAAGGAAACTCAATTTAAAATTTGAAAACAATAAATAATTTTAAATCAAAGAGATAATAAAATTAAATCAACTTATATATTAAAATAAAAAATAAGAAAACTAAATTTTTTGAAATGTTAAAAGATGAGTCACGATTTCAATTATTAAATTAATTTGAAATGGTGAAAGATAAAATTGATATTTTATACATAAATAAATAAATATATAACTTTTATTTTAAATTAAATAAATACATATATTAAATAATGGGTTTAGTGAGGACTCACCATATAATGACATGTGTCCTCAATTGAGTTTCTTTTATTATAGTAGTAAGATTTAAATTTATTTTGATAGTTTTTTACATTAGTAATTCTGATAATTAATGAACCAAATATATACGATTAGCTACATACTAATTAGGTTGCTTGGTGTGTCACATGATTATGTATCCCTTACTCAGTTCCGCCATATCAAATGGCGGATCCATTCATCTTGCCACTTCACTCGCCAAGTTTGAGTGATGTAATCTTGTAACTTCGGGTCACGGTTGCTTGTTGACCCGTTTTTCTATATTTTATATAGAAGTTTTGCCCTTGAAAAAAACTATCACAAAATTTCATAACAGATTTTAATAGGTAATTCCTATCACAAAACTAGCAATAAATTTAATCTTCTTCGCTAATTTTGTGAGAGAGTCGATAGCGCTGAAAATCCATGGATGACTTTGCAACTTATAAAAGTTTTTTGTTTGTTCATTTGTTTAAATTTGTATTATACAACTTTTGTGCTCAGTATAAACCAACTCATTTGGACATTGGTACGGTATCCCGTAAATTAATATTTTTTTGTGTGATTAAGCCGTACCAGTACTGTAACAAATCGAACCAATATCGACTGAATTCTTACCGCAAAGTGTGGGGATCCAACTACCTAATAATTAAATAGTAAACAATCACCATTTGCAAAGAGGTATTACCATTTTATTTTTATTTTATTATTATTATTAATTTTTTTTTTGAAAGGTGGTATTACCTTTTCTTAGATACTAATCTGTCATTTATACTTATAGTTAACCAGGTTTATATCCATTTTAAGCTCTAAAAACACTAAAAATGTATATTTGAAATTTTAGTAACAGCAAAAAAAAAAAAAGTTCATAGAGCTAAATGAATTTCCTAAACTTTAGCCAGATTCCAAAACAAGACCAAATTACTTGCAAAATCAAATACCACCAACTGAAAACATATAAAGCAAGTAAATAATTTCATATTTAATGAAACATTAAATTGAAATAATACCATCACAATAATAGTAGATCAAAAGGGTAAAATCAATTAACAATAATGCCAAAGATGTTCAAATCTACCATAACCTCTAAACCTTCTTACAGTCCGTTGATGGGTCAAAAGAAGCCAGTGAAATCAGTTCTGATCTTAATTCCTCAAGCGTCTTGTTTCTAGTATTCGTAATCGCATCGTTTGTTACACCATTCGCATTCTCAGTCTCCGGTAAAAAAGCACGAATCTCTTCAACAACGTCGTAAGAAATGGCGATGAGTGATTCCCTCGCACCTTCCTTTGTCACAAGATGTCCGTAATCCATATAACCTTCTATAAACAAAAACAAAAACAGAAAACTGAAACCAAATCAATCAACCAACCAAAACCAAATAATTTTTTGGTGCTGCTAAACGTACCCTCACAAGACAAACTTAAGGGAAGGGCCCACCATTAAGAAATATTTCCCTCTATATGTTCAGAAAAGGGTACGTTTAGACACACCCATAGTATGCATAAACAGAAATGAAATCAATACATTTTTGCGGAAACATAAACAACATCAATGAATTGGAGAGCATACCTGAAGAATTGCAAGGGGGTTTGAAGAAGAGGAGTGATTCTTAGGTAGTTATAGAGGTGGATTTGATTCCGTACACCGAATTCTGACGTGGAATACAGTTGGATCCTATCAATACTTTTTTGGACTGCTAGTCAAGTGGACTCTTTCCAATATAATAAAGCCAACCTACATTTCTTGTTTTTATTATGAAAAGAACAAGTAAATATATAGTGTAAATTAAAATTATTGAATATATAGTTTGAATGAAAAATATTAGATATTTTTATTTCTTGTTTTATTATGATAAGAAAAAGTAAATATATACTGGGAACGAAAATTATTAAATATATAGTGTGAAGGAATTAAGGAAAATAAGCAGGCTAAACTAGTTTTATGTGTTTATTTTGATCACTGGTATAATACTTTGTGATGTAGTATTTAACGCATAACTTATCATTTACACATAATCAGTGGCGGATATAGGATTCCGACCAAGCGGGAACGTTTTATAAATAGGCGGTAACGAAATCGAAAAAACGTCAAATTTTTCCAAAATTTACATTAAAAACGTCAAAAATTTTCCGACCAAGCGGTAGCGGAGGCTACCCTTGAATAAAGGTAGATCCGCCCCTACACATAATATTTTAATTTATAATTTAGAGATTATGCATTTACTACATTGTACTTTAACGTATGAAATATTAATTTAACTTATCAAAATATTTAATTACTAGTTTGTTTTGCTATTTAATTTACATTTTCTAGTCTTTTCATGAGAATCATTATTAACGGTTATTATATGTATTACTTTTAATTTTAATTCTTTTTTACTCATTTACAACCCTTGATGCAATATATATGTTAAATCAATAAAAAAATCCAACAAATTTATCTTTTTATGTACATTATTGAAATATTCATGCTTTAATAGATAACCTCAATAAGAATATAGGTTATAGAAATCATCAGGATTCAGGATACATCATCATGTGTTCATTTTCGTTTATGAAGTACCACCAAGCAGTGGCGAAACTAGAAGAAAAATTCAGGGGTATTCCTATTGTTTTACCCAGGACCGTCCTTGAGAATTCAAAAGCCCGGTGCAACTAGTAAAATGGGCACTTATATATTTTTTTTAACCTAGGGAGGTTGTTCCTGAGAATTTAATTAAAGAGTCCTTAGGGACCTGAGTAGAAAGCAAAAAATGGCCTTTATATATTTAGTGAAAGGTTTATATACAAAAGACTCTTAACATGCGACGGTACGCGATCGCCAATATAACATGCGTAATTATGCAAATAATGTGCGTAGTTAGGGTTAACCAAATCCATGCGTAATTATGCAAGTAAAGTGCGTAAATCATACATTGATTATCATTTTTTTTAATTATTGGGTGTACCAAACATACACAAGAACATAATTATATGTAGAACTTTAAATGTTATTTAGAAGTTTTATAGATAATATTTAGTTTGTAACTGTTGATGCATTTTTGTGTCTGTCACTAGTCTTGTAATTTACGATGTATATAGTACGGTCTTTTATCGTTTATCGAGTCTGTATTTGCCTTCGACCAAGTCGGATATCCTCCTATCCGCTTGTGTCCGACTTGTTTGTCTCCTTTTGGTTTGTATTGATCTATGAACAATGCATGTTGCATGAAAAGGGTAGTTCTGTCATTTTTAGGTGTTTATTTGTTGTCTGTTGTTTGCTGTCTGTTTGCAGCAAACAACTGATCTGTTGCAGCCATCGACGAAACAGACTGTTTCGTCGAACACTTAACGACGAAACAGGCTTGTGACATTTATCTTTCTGTTTCGTCATGGTCAGTGACGAAACAGACCTGTTTCGTCGTCTGATGGGCTTAGTGTTGGGCCCAGTTCCGTTTCGTCGAGCCTAGTTTGGTTTCGTCGAGTTCTATGGCCCAGCTGCTATAAATAGACACCAGATGTTTCGTTTACAACTTAGAGATAAGAGCATACCCAAAGGTCATTCTGTCTAGACTGTGTTTGTATTAGTTGTACTCTTATCCAGTTTAATCAATTGAGTGTGTTTCATTGGTTAAACCACTGTGTTTACTGCATTGTATGTTTGATTTGGCATAGTTACGGGGATTCCGCACCCGTAACATTGTTTGTTATAAACAAGGATTAGGTTGTTGATATCGATCCTCCGATTTCGGGACCTACAAGTGGTATCAGAGCACTAGGCTCTTATCCTTGTTTAAAATCAAACATAGTTCGGTTTTATCAAGTGTTTGTGTGATTTTCATTAAAGTGTTCTTGAAAACTCATATTTTCCGGAAAAGTTCTTCAAAAATCTGTTGAAATATGGTTGTTTGCTAAAGAGTTTTATCAAAAACCCCGTTAGATTGTTTGTTTCTGTGATAAACCGGGTTTTTAGTGAAAGTCTTGTGCATTTTAGTGTTTCGGAAAATTTATTGGTGACCGGAAAGTTCATAATTTCTGGGTTTGTTCTTCATTTATTCAAAGGATATTCAAGTTGTTCTTGAATATTCATTGGATATAGAATTAATTTTTAAACAGAAAAAGAATTGAAAAGTATTAAACAATTGTTTACCATACCTTGGTTGGTAATCGTAGCATGGGGTAAAGTGAGAAAGTTGGTGTGAGTTGACAGTTTAAGGATAATATTTGACCTTCCTCACCAACCCTCTGATTACTTTTTCAATGAAACAGACAGACGACGAATCAAGGAAACGGCGAAACAAATTTGTTTCGCCGATAACAATCTGCGACGAAACGAATTCAGTTTCGTCATAATCCTTCGACGAAACACACTCTGTTTCGCCATAAGTCATTTCGACGAAACAGAATCTGTTTCGTGGGAAAGTGTTTCGTCGTGTGTATTGTCATTTTTAAACAGAAGGTTTGCAAAGTTGTCTTAACATTGTGTTTTCAAGTATTTGATCAGGTATTCTTCTTGTATACATCGAAAATGAGTTGCACAAGTCCGTGGGACTGGAGTACGGACCCACAACCCGTTCAAGATCAAGCTTCTGCAGCCGCATGGGCAAGGAGTATGTTTCCTCAACCAGCTATCAGTGCAAGTCAATGGGCGTTGGTATCAAATCAGAACTAAAGTATTCAAAATCTTCTGCTTAGCGAAAGTGAAACAGGCAGCAACAATCGCTGACCAAAGTTGAATCACATGAACGACTTTCCATCATGGAAAGGTCGCTTTCACACATATGTTCAAGGGCAAAGCACCGAACTTTGGATGTGTTTCATTAATGCATTCAACCCTGCTCTCGAAGTAGCAGCATCCACTTCAGCATGTTATGCTAATATGCTTGAAGATGACAAGAAAGCCTATGACTTGGAGAAAAAGGCGTTTGCTATTCTTACACAAGCGCTCAACAAAGAAATCTATCATCAGTTCTCTTATTGCAAAGACACGAAAACATTATGGGATGCCTTGGTAGCGAGAGGAGAAGGCAATGCAGCTACTCGAAAGTCTCGGCATTATCTGTTAAAGAAAGAGTTTGAATCATTTTAGTTCTTGGAAAATGAAACCCTAAATGATATGACTACACGTTTTTATCATTTGATTAGTGAAATGTTTGCTTATGGGGTTTTGGCAACTCAACAGGAAATGGTGGCTAGGTTCGCTGATGCTTTACCTCCAAAGTGGAGTTCGTTTATTGAGCTGTTGAAGCATACGGATACTCTAGATACGGTCAACATCTATGAATTTATTCAGAAGCTGGAACACAAGAATGATGAAGAAATCCGGAAAGTTAAACGAGTTCCTGCTCCTCAAAATACAGAAATGTACCTTCCACGATTCGACTCTTTGGCCAGATCCAGTGCAGCTCAGCAACCAAAACTGCAAACAGCATTTGTGTCCAATACAAGTTCCTTTCCATTTCCTCAGTCAGCTCCTACTCCGGCTTTCGATCCAAGGGCTTATATTCCAACACCTCAACCTCCACCTTAAGTTAATCCTGCTCAACCTCAGTTTGATCCGAGGACTTACATTCCTGTTCCATCACAACCACAAGTCCAACCACAACAACAAGCTCATTATACCAACAATCCTCCACCTCAAAACCCTAACGCGGTCCGAGTCGACACTTCAAACCTTTCACAAGTTAGCATTGAAGAAGCAAAGGAACATATGGAACTCATCAATACAATGGTCAGTGCTTACTGCGATTTGGGCAGGTCATATTGGAAACATCAATATGACCAATGAAGATTATCAACAGATCGACCGGGATGAAATGGAGTTAATGGATATTAAATGGGCTTTTGCTTGTGCAGTTAGAAGGGCAAAGGATTTCATGGCTCAAACTGGAAGAACTTCGTTGGAAGGCAAAAAGGATACGAAGTATGGGTTTGATATAAATGCTTTCACATGTTTCAATTGTGGGGAGAAAGGGCACTTCAAACGTGAGTGCACCCGACCGACCAAACAAGGCAATCATAACCCATTCAGAAACCAGACAAGTACTTCAAATGTCAATGCCCATCAAGAGAATCGTGAAAGGAGGATTGTAGCAGTGAATAACAATTAGAACCAGTCTAGACCATCTAATCCCAATCGAGCATTGACCGTCCAAGCTGACGAAGGGTGTGACTGGTCTGTACAGTTTGGGGAAGGTGATCAAGGAGGAGGAACAACATGTTAGGCAAAGATCATCAATCACATCAAGCACGTTCATAAGGAGGAATTTTCTGAAAGTGACGACAGTTCGGGTTATACCGGGAGTTCTGATGAAGAAAGTTCTGTTTCGGGAGATGATAATTCTGATTCTGATGTGAAGGAAGAAGCAAGTTCTGATGTTGAAGACTTATTAAATGAAGCTGAGGAGTTGAAATGTCAGAAATCAGTTCTGATCAAGAAGGCTGCTGTAGCATCTAAGGAAATGGAGAAGTTCTTCTCTGAAGATGGATCTTTTTCTTTTCATATTTCCTTTATGGCAAATGTCTCAGCCTCTATGAGTCAGGTAAATTCTGAAACTCCTGCTCCTAGTGTTTGTAAATCTTGTGCAGATATGAAGCTTGAATCAGAAAAGCTTCATAGTCATAATCAAAGTTTGGTTATTGAACTGTCTAAATGCAAAGAGGCAAATCTGGCTTTAGTTTGAAACGAAAAGGAATTCAAATCTGTAATCGAAACCTTAAAGAAAAGCGTTTTCGAAGTTAACAAAGTGGTTTATCATAAACAAGTTAGCATAAACGATTACATAAACATTGTTGAGGAAACCAAAAAGGAACTAGCCATAGCCAAATGCGAGCATGATGCTATCAAGCAAAAATTGGAGAGTTATTCTAACTCCCGATTTGTGCTTGATCACATCATTGATGTTCAACAACTGAAAGGAAACAAGAAAGGCGTAGGGTATGAGAAATGTCCGCCCCCTTTAAGACATAATTATACTCATATGCCTGATGAAGAGGATATGCCACGGTATGAACCCAGTGTGCCTCTTGATTATGAGGAATTTTCTACTGGCCTAGGGTTCAAACCGGACAGTTCTTCAAACACATCATCTGAGCAACCAGAAACCTCAACATCTATGAAACAAAGTCCTCCAATCATTGAGGACTATGAGTCGTCTGATGATGAATCAGATATTAGTGATCAGGATAAATCACTTAACAAGATGAAAGGAGTAGAAATTCCACTTGAAAATCATATTCTTTGTAATCCTGATACTCCTGCTGTTCAACCTGTGGCCAAACAAGTGATAGATCCTGTCAAGAATGACAAGACATCTGTGTCTACCATTAAGAGCAGTAATGTGTTATACACTTTGGTTGGTGATTCTAGAATCTATTCAGATCACGATTTTCCAATTAAAAATGTCAATCCATCTTCGATTGATAAAGTTTTTGAAGATAACACAAACAAGTTTTTGGGAAAAACACTTCCAGGAGTCGTTGTAACTCAATGTGATCCAGTTCCTAAGGCTGAGATTAGAAAACAATTTGGAAATCAAAAACCACCAACAAAGCAACAACCTATTGCTTCTAAGGGTAAACAACCAGAAAGGCGAGCTCAAAAGCCTAACGTTTCTCAATCGAAATCTGAAACAAAAGGAGATCGTTATCAAAAGAAAGCAAAAGATGTCAAATTCGTAGCATCAAAGGGTACGGATAAAATTGAGACTTTTAAAAACAAATCAAACACCGATTTTGTACAACACGTCACGATTTTAAAACATAATAGTGAAAACAATTACACTCAACATACAAACGGGTGTGATGAGAAAGCAAGTACCTCAGGTTCTACGGGTTAGACATCTGTTGGTCAATCAAATTCTCCTAAGTTTGTGGAAAGGAGAACATGTTTTAAATGTGGGGAGTTTGGGCATATCATTAAAAATTGCACAAACACTCCAAAAGATAAAATTGTTGAGAAAGTACCACCTGAAAAGGTTCACCCTCAACGTCGTCCTGTTTCACCAAAACATGATAAACGAACAGTTAAAGAACAAGAAACAAAACAACGACGTAAGAACATCAAAGCTGTTGAAAACGCTTTAAAATCTGAAGTCAAACCAGTAAAAAGGGAGCCAAGTGTTTCACAACCATTAAAACCAGAAGATTCAAAATCTGTTTACAACACTTAATCTGGTAAACAAAAACAAAGTTGGAAACCTAAGACGGGTGATAGTTCAGGGGGAGCTGCTGTGTTTGAGAATCATCAAGAAATTGAGATCACTTTTCGTGATGCTCAGGGACGACCCAAGACCACTAAGGCTTGGGTCCCCATCCTTAACTGATCTTTCAATGATATGTGCAGGATGTTCCAGGAGGAACTATTAATAGTCATTGGATTGTTGATAGTGGAGCATCCAGGCACATGACAGGCGACTTACGGCTTCTGTATGATGTGAGAAATATTAGAGGAGGCTATGTTGCATTTGCGGGTGACAAAGGCGGATACATCACTGGAGAGGGAAGTATCTCCAATGGTATTGTGTGTTTCGATAAGATCAATTATGTTCGTCAAATTGATCATAATCTTCTCAGTGTGTCGCAAATCTGCTATAAAAAGTTCACCGTGCATTTCGATAATGCCGGTTGTTATGTGCTTAAACCTGGTTTCAAGATTCCTAAAGAATGGATTCTCTTATCGGCTCCAAGAGTTAATGATCTCTATATTCTTGATATGAGCCAAGCAACTACGACATTTGCACAAGTCACTTGTTTTGTCTCGAAAGCCACAGAAAAGGAGTCTATATATTGGCACAGAAGAATGGGGCACATTCACTTGAGGAAGATGAACCATTTGGTGAAAAACAATCTTGTGAATGGTGTTCCTATGAGAAGTTTTCATTTACAAGATATCTGTGTTTCGTGCCAGAAAGGGAAGCAAACAAAGAAGTCTCACCCTTTGAAGAAAATCAATACTGTTAGCATGCCTCTCGAACGTCTTCATATGGACCTGTTTGGACCTATGAAACACAAGACAACTTTCGGAGATGCTTACTGTCTAGTGGTTACTGATGATTATTCTAGATTTTCTTGGGTATATTTTATGGCACACAAGAGTGATACTCCTGGAATCCTCAAAGATCTTCTTACAATGTTGGAGAATCTCTACACGTTAAAAGTTTAGAGGATCAGAAGCGACAATGGAACGGAGTTCAAGAATCATGTGATGGATGAGTTCTGTACTTCTAAAGGGATTCTACATGAATACAGTTCTCGCTACACTCCACAACAAAACGGTGTCGTTGAGAGGAAGAATCGGATGATAATTGAAACTGCAAGAATAATGTTGGTAGAGTCGGAACTCCGTGTTCAATTCTGGGGGGAGGCTGTGTCGACTGCGTGCTACACATTAAACCGAGTTCTTACAGTTAAGAGACATGGCAAAACTTGTTTCGAACTTCTACAGAAAAGGAAACCGGATCTTTCTTACTTAGAACCGTTTGGCGCTCCATGTACTATGATTGAGCCGGATGGAAAGTTTGGCGCGAAAGCTATCGATGGTTTCTTCCTTGGATATGCAACTCCAAATTTTCGTGTATGGAATCTGGCAAACAAAAAGATTGAACTATGGAGTGAAGTAAGGGTTCAAAGGTAAACAAGTCCTGTTAGAGCTCCGGGTGATCCTTGGATGTTCGATTACGATGGACTGTTTGACTCCTTTAATCTGTCAACCTTTGACGAAGAATCTGCAGCTGCTAGAATGTTATTTGACAGTGACAACGCTGCTGACTCGCCATTGGTTAGACCTGTTATCGTTAACCCTCAAGGCTCTTCTTCGGTTAACAATACGGTACAAAATGAGGTATTTGAAGATGCTACTGATTACAATGAGTCATCGGAAGATGATGAATATCATGATGCGGCAGAAAGATCTTCAGCTCCAGTTGCTCCTATTCAAGGTGCTTCATTGGAAACTCCTCATGTGCAGAATGTAGATACTGCTGAAGGAAATGCATCCACTTCTACGCATATTCCAGGTGTGGAATTGGTTGTTGATCTTAATCTTAACAATTTGCGTATCAATACTCGTGTTCCTGAAAATCCTGAAATGAGGATTCACGATACCCATCCTCAGCAGAATATTATAGGAGATGTCCATCGTGGTGTGCAGACACGTAATCAGCTGAGAAATAACCAGAATGCTGGTTTATATTCAGCCATCAGAGAATCTGGTCTTCAAAATGATTGGTCCTTCGCGTGTTATGTTTCACAAGAAGAACTGAAATCTTGGAAAGAAACCTTAAAGGATAATGCTTGGGTTGAAGCCATGCAGGACGAACTGCAGCAATTTCAAAAGCTTGGTGTTTGGAAGCTTGTTGAAAGGCCATAAAATTATAAGAAAATTGGCACTCGCTGGGTTTTTAAATGCAGGAAGGACGATCGTGGAGTAGTTATTCGTAACAAGGCGAGACTGGTGGTTCAAGGTTTTCTCCAGATTGAGGGGATTGACTACAATGAAGTTTATGCACCAGTTGCACGTCTGGAAGCTATTCGGATCTTTCTTGCTTATGCTTCTTTTAAAGGATTCAAAGTCTACCAGATGGATGTCAAAAGTGCTTTTCTTCATGGGATAGTTCAAGAAGACGTGTACGTCGAACAACCTCCAGGTTTTGAAGATCCTGTCCATCCCGATCGGGTTTGGTTGCTCAACAAAGCTCTTTATGGTTTACATCAGGCACCTAGAGCTTGGTACGCAACCCTATCCAACTATCTTCTGGAGAATGGATTTCGACGAGGTCTTATTGATTGCACTCTCTTTATCAAGGAACAAAATGGAGATCTTCTGCTGGTGCAGGTATACATTGATGATATCATATTTGGTTCTACTAACGATTCTTTGCGCAGGCAATTCGAACGTATTATGCAGGAAAAGTTCGAGATGAGCGCTATGGGGGAGATGAATTTCTTTTTGGGCCTACAAGTTCAACAAACCGAGTCTGGGATATTCATCCATGAGACTAAATATGTTGGTGACATCTTGAGCCGGTTCCAGATGTCAGATGCAACGCCCATTGGTACCCCACTTCCGCAGAATCACGGGATTACTCCGGATTTGAAGGGTGAAAGCATCAACTCCTCATATTATCGCGCCATGATCGGATCTCTCATGTATCTTACTGCTTCGAGGCCTGACATCATGTATCTAACTTGCGTGCTTGCAAGATATCAAGCCAACCCGAAGGCCTCTCATTTGTCAGCTGCTAAAAGGATTTTTCGCTATTTGAAGGGATGCCCAGACACCGGTTTTTGGTACCCTAGGGATGATAGCTTTGACTTGACTGCATACAGTGATTCTGATTTCGGTGGTTGCAAAATTGATGGCAAATCAACAACAGCAGGATGTCAATTCTTAGGAAATTGCCTGGTTACGTGGCAATGCAAGAAGCAAACGTGTGTTGCTACATCAACTTGTGAGGCAGAATACATTGCTGCCTCCAGTTGTTGCTCCCAAGTCTTGTGGATACAACAACAAATGCGCGACTACGGTTTTGAATTCCTATCTACTCCTATTTTTGTTGATAACAATGCTGCCTTACAGATCACTAAAAATCCTGTGCAGCATTCCAAGACCAAACACATCGAAATTAAATATCACTTTATACGTGATTGTTTTGACAAAAGATTAATCGATGTCGTTCATATCCCCACCGATCACCAACGTGTCGACCTGTTTACAAAAGCTTTTGATAAATCACGGTTTGATTATCTACTTTTGGTCAATGGCATTAAGGTGATACCTGAGTAAACTTCTTTGGCTAATTGTTTTTGTAAATATTTTCTTTCAAAACTCTAAAAAAATACAAAAAGATTTTCATTTTTATAACCTTTTAGCATTTTAGGGGGAGAAAATTTCAAGAAAATACAAAAACATTTGAAAAACTCAAAAATCCAAAAAGATGTCTTTATGTTCTGTCTTTTCGTTTGAAAAATTCAAAAATAAAAAAAAATCTGAAAAATTCAAAAATTAAAAAAAAAAAAAAATTAAAAAACCCAAAAATGAGTTTCTTGGAAAAAGGAAGATGATGATATTCACTGGTGTGCTCGGTCAACATGGTCAAAAATGTTAAACAAATGATAAGTATTTCTACTAACGATGTATCGGTAGGCTCACAATCAAACTAAAATGTGCAGGATGATACAAACCTAACAGACTTCAAGTCAGGTGGGAACCATTCATTGGCATATGGTCTTGGTACCGAAATTTCGTTTGATAGATTGCCGAGGTTCTGAGATATTCGGTCTTTATGCTGCTTATCATCTGGGTATCATGGTTGTATCTTTTACCGAAAAATAACGGGGACGCAAGTCTAGATCTTCCATGATACCATACATACGTGTACATATTGCATTCGACCTCAATAAGTGATAAACAATCACATGTCCAAACAAATAAGTGATAAAATATCACATTTATCCGGGAGTCAAGTTCGTCTCTCTGCTGTACGAAAGTACTGACCTGTTCACGGACTTGCTCCTCTGCCCTCATGCATATGAAAATCAAGTTCCTCATCAATAAGTGATTCTATCACATAGGGCTTGTTTTCAATCAAAATAAGTGAGAATCTCACATCATATACGGTCAAACAGATGATAATCGGTGTACTCACCGGTAAGATGAACTCTCGCGCATACCTTGATACGGGAATGTGTCATGAGTGGATTCACATCGACTTGTAAGTATAATCCTTACCGTAAACCGTATCTCCTAATTTTGATTACATTTGATTAGCTTGAGTTTATGTGGACAACAATACCGATAATCGAGGTAGTATACTTATCAAGAACTTTAAACAGAAATCAAAAACATGTTGACTAAGACCGTAAGCTGGTATGATTCCTTATCCTTGAAACTCGCAAAATGTTGCAATCCTGTACAGTTGTTTATTTCTTTCAATTGCTTTTCATTTAGTTTTCCACACTTTAAATTTGTTTTTAGTGTAGTGGGTAAGTTCGTTTTTTGATTAAGCCAAAGTTGTTGCTTGGTGTTTATGCCGGAAGCCTGAAACCTACTTCATAAAACGTCCTTGCATTTGAAAACTCAAACAAAATGAAAAGTGTTCAATTGATCAAATCTTCTCAGTGTAAAAAATTTTTCATGCCTTGATGTTTCTGAAAAAATGTTGTCGACGAATCAAAAGTGTAGTCGACGAAACAGAATGGATGCGGCGAAACAGATTGGTCAAAGTCAAAGTGTCAACGTTTGGTCAAACCAGTTTGGTTTTCAATGAAACAGGCCGTTTCGTCGAGGTTATGACGAAACGGAATTAGCCCAATTTCTGTTTCGTCATGGGCTAAGTTTACAGGCCCAAGTCCAGCCCAGATTTCTGTTTCGTCGAAGCCCACAACTCCGTTTCGTCGAAGATGTCTGTTTCGTCGGCTGGAGTCGGTGTATAAAGGGTCCCAGTGGGTCAGAAGGTGGTTACTTTTCCAAATATCAACTGTTCATCTTCTCCAAACACACCCAAACACCCATACTTTCGGTTATCCCTAAATCACCTAAAATCATCATTTCAACTCGAAATCTTGCAAAATTCAAAGGTATAAAAATGTTCATGTTCATGTTTTTCACATATTGCACCGTCGTTTTTTGTCGGAAACCCTCGGAGACCCTCAGAGACCTTGTTTTCCTTGATATTCTATGTTTTGATGTTGAACCTGTCTTGGTTTCTATCATATCAGTTATATTTAGGGTTCTTGTATGTTTGTTTGACTTGATTCGGGTTTTGTAGGTCCCTTATCGGAGGATGACGAACCTAAACCTTGTTATACAAACCCACTAGCGAGTGCGGAATCCAAGCTAGCAAGCAAACCGGGATGAAGCAAGTAGAAAGACAAACACACAAAGGTTCACCGATTAACACCACTGTATTAATACGTATGAAGGTTCCGGTTACAAGCACAATGTTTACAAATCTAACTTGCAAACTCTCAAGTATGTGTGTGTGTGTTCGGACAGAATGCTCTCAAAGTCTCTATGTGTGCATCTACCATCTCACATACACTGCATGGGTATATATATACCCAGCCCAGGTTGTCATGTCCGAAGGATTCGATAGATGGTCGAAGTATCATCTATCGACTACAAAGCTTTCGAAGGATCAGTATTCACCTCGAAGCATGATCTATCGATCATCCATTCGAAGGTTCATCTTTCGAGTTCATCGAAGGATCAGTATTATCCTTCGATGTGCATCCTTCGAGTCAGACAAATGACAACCAATAACTAACTGTTTGACCAAGTCAATCCGGAGGATGGTTGACTCGGTCAACTTACAGACTAACTAGGACATCGTTTACATATAGACCGAATACAGACAAAGTACAGACACAAGTGCACCAACAAACTCCCCCTTGGCTGTAGCTTTGTCTCGAACTTCGATGGTCTTTGGTCTTCGAGTTCTCCAAAACTCTGATGTCCTTTCAAGTCTTCAATGTCGGAGGATCTTCAAAGTCTTCACGTCTTGAAAGCAGAGAGTGTATCTACAAACTACCCGTATCATGTAGGAAGTGTGTTGACAAACTCCCCCTTAACATAAGCTCCCCCTTGAGTTATGCTCGTGAATGACTTGATCTTTATGAAGTGAGATCCTTGTGGTGTTGATGATGGCCAGCGGCAACTCGATCATCTTCATCTTTTGAGCGCCTTCTCGTCGTGTCTTCATTCCAAAGCTTGTCATCGACCATGTTCTCCTAGCCTTTAGAATCTGCACATGCAAGAAATCTAAACGCATAATGAGAACAACTGCTTGGAATTGTTAGCATAAACAAATGACACACGTATGACCATGTCACAATCAAACACCGTCCGACAGTTTGAAAGTTTTATAAATTTCTCAATTTTAGATTTAACTTTCAAAACTTGCAAATTTCGACCGTTTATGAAGATTTAGTCAATTCGGTTTTCGTTCAGGTTTCAGGTAACGAAGACTCGAGCTCCAACATCGTACGATCGAAAATAAAGTAGAAAGAAAATCTTTTTGGCTTTTATAAAGTTTATATTAAAACTCACCTAAAATCTTTTTGGTATTTTTGAAATTAAAAGGCAACAATTTTAATATCCTTTGAGTGTTATCAAACGACATCACCGCTAATGTCGTGCTGATATGCACCAAACGACGAAACTGTTTAAAAGAAAACAATAAAAGTTAAGTAGTAAATAAATAAATATATACAGACATTCTTTTTGCGAGTTTCGAGGGTAAGAGAATCATATCAGTGTACGGTCATGCCAAAACACTCTTGTTGTTCAGTTAGTTAACATTAAGATAAGCATCCTATAACAATTATCGGTATGGTTGTCCACTTAAGCTCAACTTATCAGATGTAATCATGGCGAGGGGATACGTTAAGGTATGATTTATACTTACCGACCGGTGTTCATCCATATCACGACACATTCCCGTATCAAGGTATGCACGAGAGTTCATCTTACTGGTGAGTATACTGATTATCATCTGTTTGACCGTATAAAATGTGAGATACTCACTTATTTTGATTTGAAAACAAGCCCTATGTGATATAATCACTTATTGATGAGGAACTTGATTTTCTTATGCATGAGGGCACAGGTGCAAGTCCGTGAACAGGTCAGTACTTCCGTACAGCAGAGAGACGAACTTGACACCCGGATAAATGTGATAATTTATCACTTATTTGATTTGGACATGTGATTGTTTATCACTTATTGAGGTCGAATGCAGTATGTAATATGTACACGTATGTATAGTATCATGGAAGATCTAGACTTGCGTCCCCGTTATTTTTCGGTAAAAGATACAACCATGATACACAGATGATAAGCAGCATAAAGACCGAATATCTCAGAACCTCGGCAATCTATCAAACGAAATTTCAGAACTAAGACCATATGCCAATGAATGGTTCCCACCTGGTCTTCAGTCGATTAAGATTTATATCACCCTGCACACTTTAAAATGATTGTGAGCCTACCGATACATCTTATATAGAGCTGCTTATCGTTTTTCATTTTAAGGTTTAAAGAGGTTTGGATAGACCACTGATGTACTATCATTTTCTCTTTTGCTCGCCAGGAAACTCATTTTTGTTTTTCTATTGTTTTTGTGTTTTTGAAATTTTTCGATGTTTTTGGATTTTCAGATTTTTGGATTTACTCCCCCTAAAATCAATAAACTAAGACAAATTTAAAACACAAAGATATTTACAAAAAAAATGATTTTCCGATGTTGGTTTTACTCTTGCTTGACCTTAATGCCGTTTACCAATAATAAAAAGTCAAATCTTGATTTGTCAAAAGCTTTGGTAAATAAGTCGGCACGTTGGTCATCGGTGTGGACCTTAACAACATCGATTAGCCTTTTCTCAAAGCAATCACGTATGAAGTGATATTTGATTTCGATGTGTTTGGTCTTTGAATGCTGCACAGGATTTTTAGTGATATCTAAAGCAGCAGAATTATCAACGTAAATAGGAGTAGTTAGGAATTCAAAACCGTAGTCCCGCAATTGTTGTTGGATCCAAAGAACTTGGGAGCAACAACTTGAGGCAGCAATGTATTCAGCTTCGCATGTTGATGTAGCGACGCATGTCTGCTTCTTGCACTGCCATGTGACTAAACGATTTCCTAAAAACTGACATCCAGCCGTTGTGGATTTGCCGTCGATTTTGCATCCGCCAAAATCAGAATCACTGAAAGCTACCAATTCAAAGTTATTATCCCTAGGGTACCACAGACCGGTGTCAGGGTACGCCTTCAAATAACGAAAAATCCTTTTGACAGCTGCAAGATGTGAGGCCTTCGGGTTAACTTGATATCTGGCTAGCAGGCACGTTGGATACATTATGTCTGGCCTTGATGCTGTGAGGTACATAAGAGATCCGATCATCGCGCGATAGTATGAGGGGCTAACAGCTTCACCCTTCAGGTCAGGGGTAATTCCGTGATTTTGTGGCAATGGGGTACCAATGGGCGTTGCATCAGACATCTGGAACCGGCTCAAGATGTCACCAACATATTTAGTCTGATGGATGAATATCCCAGACTCAGTTTGTTGCACTTGTAGGCCCAAGAAGAAGGTCATTTCCCCCATAGCACTCATCTCGAATTTAACCTGCATAATGCGCTCGAAATTCCTACACAAAGCATCATTAGTAGAACCAAAAATAATATCATCAACGTATACCTGTACCAGAAGAAGATCTCCATCTTGTTCTTTGATGAAAAGAGTACAGTCGATAAGACCTCTACGAAAACCGTTCTCCAGCAGATAGTGCGATAAGGTTGCATACCAAGCTCGCGGTGCTTGATGAAGACCATAGAGAGCTTTGTTGAGCAACCAAACCCGATCGGGATGGACAGGATCTTCAAAACCTGGAGGCTGTTTGACATATACCTCTTCTTCAACCACACCATGTAGAAATGCACTTTTGACGTCCATCTGATAAACCTTGAATCCTTTGAATGAGGCATAAGCCAGAAAGATCCGAATAGCTTCCAGACGTGCAACAGGTGCATAGACTTCGTTGTAGTCAATTCGTTGTAGTCAATTCCTTCTATCTATCGAAAACCTTGAACGACTAAACGAGCTTTGTTCCGAATAACCACTCCACGGTTGTCTTTCTTGCATTTGAAGACCCATCGAGTGCCAATCTTCTTGTAGTTCTCAGGTTTTTCAACAAGCTTCCAAACACGAAGCTTTTGAAATTGCTGCAATTCTTCTTGCATGGCTTCAGCCCAAGCACTATCTTTCAATGCTTCTTTCCACGATTTTGGTTCTTCTTGTGACACGTAACACGCAAAGGACCAGTCATTTTGTTGACCAGATTCTCTTATAGCTGAATACAAACCAGCATTCCGGTTGTTTCTCAGCTGATTACGCGTCTGCACACCGCGATGGACATCTCCTATGATATTCTGCTGGGGGTGGGTATCATGAATCCTCATTTCAGGATTATCTGGCACACGAGCATTGATACCCAAATTGTTAAGATTAAGATCAACAATCAACTCAACACCAGGAATGTGGGTAGAGGTGGATGCATTCCCTTCAGCAGTGTCTACATTCTGCGTATGAGGTGTATCATCAGAGGCACCTTGAACAGGAGCAGCTGGAGCCGAAGATCCTTCAGCTGCATCATGATATTCATCATCTTCAGAAGAGTCATTATAATCAGCAGCATCTTCATAAACCTCATTTTGAACCATATTGTTGACAGACGAAGAAGCTTGAGGGTCAACAACAATAGGTCTAACCAAAGGCGAGACAGCAGCGTTGTCACTTTCCAACAACATCCTAACCGCTGCTGATTCTTCGTCAAAGGTTGGCAGATTGAAGGAGTCAAATAGCCCATCATAGTCGAACATCCACGGATCACCCGAAGCCCTAACAGGACTCGTGTACCTTTGAACCCTAACTTCACTCCAAAGCTCAATCTTTTTGGTAGCTAGATTCCAAACACGAAAATTCGGAGTAGCATATCCAAGGAAGAAACCCTCGATAGCTCTTGCTCCAAACTTTCCATCCGGCTCAATCATAGTACATGGAGCACCAAACGGTTCTAGGTAAGAAAGATCCGGTTTCCTTTTCTGAAGGAGTTCGAAGCAAGTCTTGCCATGTCTCTTTACTGTAAGAACTCTGTTTAACGTGTAGCATGCAGCCGATACAGCCTCCCCCCAGAATTGAATAGGGAGTTCCGACTCTACTAACATTGTTCTTGCAGTTTCAATAATCGTCCGATTCTTCCTCTCTGCGACACCATTTTGTTGTGGAGTATAACGAGAACTGTACTCATGAAGAATGCCTTTAGAAGTACAAAACTCATCCATAACTTGATTCTTGAATTCGGTTCCATTGTCGCTTCGGATCCTCTTCACTTTCAACGAATAGAGATTCTCTAACATTGTAAGAAGATCCTTGAGGATGCCAGGAGTTGCACTCTTGTGTGCCATGAAGGATACCCAAGAAAATCTAGAATAATCATCAGTAACAACTAGACAATAAGCATCTCCGAATGTTGTCTTGTGCTTCATAGGTCCAAAAAGGTCCATATGAAGACGTTCGAGAGGCATGCTGACAGTGTTGATTTTCTTCAAAGGGTGAGACTTCTTTGTTTGCTTCCCTTTTTGGCACGAGACACAGATATCTTGTAAATGAAAACTTCTCACAGGCACACCATTCACAAGATTATTTTTCACCAAATGGTTCATCTTTCTCAAGTGAATGTGTCCCATTCTTCTGTGCCAAGATATAGACTCCTTTTCCGTGGCTTTTGAGACAAAGCAAGTGACTTGTGCAGATGTAGTAATCGCCTGGCTCATGTCGAGAATATAAAGATCATTTACTCTCGGAGCCGATAAGAGAATCCATTCTTGTGGAATTTTGAATCCAGGTTTCAGCACATAGCAGCCGGCATCATCAAAATGCACGGTGAATTTCTTATCGCAGATTTGCGAAACACTGAGAAGATTGTGATCAATTTGCTTAACATAATTGATCTTATCAAAGCACACGATGCCGTTGGAGATACTTCCCTCTCCAGTGATAAAACCGCCTTTGTCACCCGCAAAAGCAACATACCCTCCTCTAATGTTTCTCACGTCGTATAGGAGCCGTAAGTCGCCAGTCATGTGCCTGGATGCTCCACTATCAACAATCCAATGACTATTAATAGTTCCTCCTAGAACATCCTGCACATGTCATAAACACATCAGTTGAGGATGGGGACCCAAGCCTTAGTGGTCTTGGGTCGTCCCTGAGCATCTCGAAACGTGAGCTCGATCTGTTGATGGTTTTCAAACACATTAACTTCCCCTGAACTATCACTCTTTTTAGATCTCCAAGTTTGTCTTTGTTTACCAGATTGTGTATTATGTACAGTTTCTGACTTTAATGGTTGTGACAAACTAGGTTTTCTTTTAATCGTTTTGACTTCAGATTTTAAAGCCTTTTCAACAGCTTTGATGTTATGACGTCGTTGTTTAGTTTCTTGTTCTTTTATAGTTCTTTTATCATGTTTTGGAGAAACAGGACGACGTTGTGAGTGACCTTGTTCAGAAGGGGTTCGTTCAACAAAATTTGGTTTGGGCGAGTTTGTGCAGTCTTTAATGATGTGCCCAAACTTCCCACATTTGAAACAAGTTCTCCTTTCAACAAACTTAGGAGAACCTGATCGACTAGCAGATGTCGAACCTGTAGAACCTGAGGTACTTGCTCTTTCATCACACCCGTTTGTGTGTTGGGTGTAATTGTTATCACTGTTACGTTTCAAAATCTTGACTTGTTGTACAAAATCAGTGTTTGATTTGTTTTCAAAAGTCTCAATTTTATCTGTACCTTTTGATGCTACAAATTTAACATCTTTTTCTTTCTTCTTGTAACGAGCTCCTTTTGATTCAACCTTAGCCTTTGGCTTTGGAGCTCGTTGTTGTTGTTTACCCTTAAAGGCAATTGGTTGTTGCTTTGTCGGTGACCTTTGGTTTCCAAATTGTTTTCTAATTTCTGATTTTGGAACAGGATCACATTGTGTTACCACAACTCCTGGAATGGTCTTTCCCAAAAATTTATTTGTAGTATCTTCAAACACTTTGTCAATCAAAGATTGATTGACATTTTTGATTGGAAAATCTTTGTTTGAATAAATTTTACTCTCACCGACCAAAGTATACAACAGATTATCACCTTTAACAGCAGGCATACTTTCCTTGTCATTCCTGACATCTTTAACAGCTTTGACAGGATCTATCACTTGCTTGACAACAGGTTGCACGACAGGAGTAGGAGGATCACAAAGAATATGATTCTCAATTGGAATTTCTACTCCTTTTGTTTCATCAAGTGATTCATCCTTGTCATTCACATCTGATTCATCATCTGAAGAATCATAGTCCTCAATAGTTGGAGGACTTTGCTTCACGGATGATGACGTTTCAGGTTGCTTAGAGGATGAATTTTCCGGTTTGAACCCTAGTCCAGTAGCAAATTCCTCAACATCAAGAGGCACACTGGGTTCATACCGAGGCATTTCCTCCTCATCAGGCATCTTGGTATAATTGTTCATCAAAGGGGGCGGACATTTCTTGTACCCTATGCCTTTCTGATTTCCCTTCGGTTGTTGAACATCGATGATGTGATCAAGCACAAATTGGGAGTTAGAATAACTATCCAATTTCTGTTTGATCGCATCATGCTCGCATTGGGCAATGGCTAATTGCTTTTTAGTTTCTTCCACAATGTTAATATATTCATTTATACATACTTGCTTGTGGTAAACTACTTTGTTAACCTCGGACACATTTTTCTTTAATGTTTCTATTACAGATTTAAATTCTTTTTCATTCCGAGTTAAAGCCATGTTCGCCTCTTTGCATTTCGACAGTTCAATAACCAAATTCTGATTATGACTATGAAGCTTTTCTGATTCAAGCTTCATATCAGCACATGATTTGCACACACTAGGAGCATGAGGTTCAGAATTTACCTGACTAGAAGAGGCTGAACCGTTTGCCATAAAGGCAGTTTGAAAAGAAAAAGATCCGTCTTCAGAAAAGAACTTCTCCATTTCCTTTGATGCAGTAGCCGCCTTCCTAATCAGAATTGATTTCTGACATTTAAGCTCATCAGCTTCATTCAGTAGATCCTGAATATCATCACCTCCTTCCTCCTTCACATCAGACTCTGAGTGATTATCCCCAGAAACAGAGCCTTCTTCATCAGAACTTCCAGAATAACCAGAACTGTCATCACTTCCAGAAGACTCTTCTTTATGAACATGCTCGATGATCTTTGCATAACAAGCTGTTCCACTTCTCTGATCATCATCACCAAATTGCACAGACCAGTCACATCCCTCATCTGCTTGAACAGCCAGAGCCCGATTGGGATTTGAAGTTCCAGGCTGGCCCTGATTGTTATTCACTGCCACCATCCTCCTTTCACGGTTCTCTTGCTGGGCATTCACATTTGTAGTACTCGTCTGGTTTCTGAAAGGGTTGTGATTGCCATGTTTTGTTGGTAGAGTGCACTCACGTTTGAAGTGCCCTTTATTACCACAGTTGAAGCATGTCACGGCGTTGATATCAAACCCATACTTCGTATCTTTCTTTCCTTCCAACGAAGTTCTACCAGTACGAGCCATGAAGTCTTTGGCCCTTCTAACCGCACTAGCAAAAGCCCACTTAATATCCATCAACTCCATTTCTTCCTTGTCGATCTGTTGATAATCTTCATTGGTCATGTTGATGTTTCCAAGCTGACCTGCTACCAAACCACAGTAAGCACTGACCATGGTGTTGATAATTTCCATATGCTCCTTAGCAACTTCAATGCTAAGGTGTGAAAGATTTGAATTGTCGACTCGAATTGTGTTAGGATTTTGGGGTTGAGGTTGATGATTGCTTGTATAATGAGCTTGTTGTTGTTGTTGTTGAGGTTGGACTTGTGGCTGTGTTGGAACAGGAATGTAAGACCTCGGATCGAATTGAGGTTGTGGTGGAGCAGCTGTTGACTGAGGAAACGGAAAGGAACTTGTGTTGGACACAAATGCAGTTTGCAGTTTAGGTTGCTGTTGCTGAGCTGCAGCGGATCTTGCCAAAGCATCGAAGCCTGGAAGGTACATTTCTGTATTCTGAGGAGCTGGAGCACGCCTTGCTTTCCTGATTTCTTCATCATTTTTATGTTCCAGCTTCTGAATGAACTCGTAGATGTTAACCGTGTCTAGAGTTCCAGTGTGCTTTAACAACTCAATAAAAGAACTCCATTTTGGAGGTAAGGCGTCAGCAAACCTATTCACCATGTCTTGTTGAGTAGAAATAACCCCATAAGCACACATTTCACTGATCAGATGATAGAAACGTGTTGTCATATCATTTAGAGTTTCGTTTTCCAAAAACTGAAACGATTCAAACTCTTTCTTCAACAAATCATGACGAGACTTTCGAGCAGCTGCATTGCCTTCTCCTCTAGCTACTAAGGCATCCCACAACGCTTTCGTGGTCTTGCAGTAGGAGAACTGATGATAGATATCTTTGTTGAGTGCTTGTGTAAGTGTAGCAAAGGCCTTTTTCTCCAATTCATAAGCCTTCTTGTCATTTTCCAGCATGTTGGCATAACCTTCTGAAGTGGACGCAGCAGTTTCAAGATTAGTATTGAACGCATTGATGAAACACGTCCAAAGATCGGTGCTTTGCCCTTGAACATACGTGTGAAAACGGTTTTTCCATGATGGAAAATCGTTCATATGGTTCAACTTCGGTGGACGATTGTTGCTTCCCGTTTCGCTTTCACTAATCAAAAGGTTTTGAATGCTTTGACTTTGATTGGATACCAAAGCCCATTGACTTGGACTGATTGATGGCGGTGGAAACATACTTTTTGCCCAAGCATCAGCAGAAGTTAGTTCTTGACTAGATTGTGAGTTCAAACTCCAATCCCAAGGACTTGTACAACTCATTTTGATCAAATATTAATAGAAAAACCTACACAAACACAAACTGTTAAATGTAAACAGACACAAATTGAAAGATACTGACTTGTTCGAAAGATCAGGACTTGTTCGAAGGATCAACAGTGTTCGAAGGATCACTGTTGAGTTTCGAACAAAGACTTCGAAAGATTCACAATGAAAGATCCTTATCTTTCGAATAGTTATCACGAAAGATTCACTCTTGAAAGATCCTTATCCTTCGAATAATTATTTCGAAAGATTCATAATTTGAAAGATCCTTATCTTCGAATAACTATCTTTCGAAAAGATTCCCTGGTTCGAAGGATAGATCTCTGACTTCGAAGGATGGGTCGAAAGATGATTATCTATCGAGCCTTCCTGATCGAAAGATGGTCTTTCGATGTCGAAAGATATCCTTCGAATCCTTCTGACACAACTGAAAAGGTGACAGGTTGGTGAATAAGGTGACAGGTTGGTGTACCAACTTTCGGCAGAAGGGATGTTCTGCACACAACTTTTCACCAACTTTTGACTTTCAAACAAAGTATGCCCAAAAATGGCAAACCTTATCCAGAATGTCCGGTCACCGGAACACACCGGAAATATGGCCGGAAAATTCAAAGTCACTTAAAAACAAGTTTTCAAGTTACCCAACCCAACCTTGAGCACTCCCGAAGGTTTAGAACTCGTTTTTCAGTTTTAAGATGCAAGAAAAACCACCAAAACGGGTGCTAAACCTAGTGTCCAAACACACCAAGAACTTGAACAAAACCGGTTTTAAACAAGGTAAAGAGCCACGGCTCTGATACCACTTGTAGGTCCCTTCTCGGAGGATGACGAACCTAAACCTTGTTATACAAACCCACTAGCGAGTGCGGAATCCAAGCTAGCAAGCAAACCGGGATGAAGCAAGTAGAAAGACAAACACACAAAGGTTCACCGATTAACACCACTGTATTAATACGTATGAAGGTTCCGGTTACAAGCACAATGTTTACAAATCTAACTTGCAAACTCTCAAGTATGTGTGTGTGTGTTCGGACAGAATGCTCTCAAAGTCTCTATGTGTGCATCTACCATCTCACATACACTGCATGGGTATATATATACCCAGCCCAGGTTGTCATGTCCGAAGGATTCGATAGATGGTCGAAGTATCATCTATCGACTACAAAGCTTTCGAAGGATCAGTATTCACCTCGAAGCATGATCTATCGATCATCCATTCGAAGGTTCATCTTTCGAGTTCATCGAAGGATCAGTATTATCCTTCGATGTGCATCCTTCGAGTCAGACAAATGACAACCAATAACTAACTGTTTGACCAAGTCAATCCGGAGGATGGTTGACTCGGTCAACTTACAGACTAACTAGGACATCGTTTACATATAGACCGAATACAGACAAAGTACAGACACAAGTGCACCAACAGGTTTGGGTTTATGTAACAAAAACAGGGGATTGTTGTTTGTGGTGGGTTTACCGTCCTAAACGGATTTTTGACCGGAAATCTCATCCCCATTAGATTTTGGGTATGTTTCCTTCTTAGGTTGGGTTAAACAAGTAACTGTTTGTAAGTTGTGATGATCTGTTCATCGTTTAAACCTCATACGACGAAACGCCCAAATTCCAAAACCCTAACTACGGCGAATTAGACAGTCGGCGAAATGGAACAGTGGACGAAACGGATCTGTTTCGTCGTGTAACTGGTCGACGAAACGAATTGAATCCGTTTCGTCGAGGAACTGATCGACGAAACACAATGGTCAATGAAATGGATCTGGTCAACTAGCAAATTCTGTTTCGTCGAACCTAAGTCTGTTTCGTCGAATGATTCTGTTTCATCGTCCATGCCTTAGTGAAATTTTCAGTTTGGTACTTGTTCACAGAACATGTGCAACTTTGTGATTAATGTCCATGTGATGTTCAAACATGTTTGCATATAAATCTAATACATTCATTGTGACATTATGACTAATTGTGGACGTTTTAATTTCAGATGGCACCGAAAGAAGGCAAACGGAAACCAGCGATAAAGAAGGAGAACAAGACGGAAGAGGAGATAATGTCTGAGAAACGCCATAATCAAATCGCTTATCTGGATCCGGAAGAAAAGCTTGCTGAACTAAAGGATATCACAAAATGGATCAGGGAGTCTTGGATCAATTATGCTGTCACTTTTTCGACGCCGGTTTACAAGTCTCTTATCAAAGCGTTTTGGGAATCCGCAAGCATTGTGCAAGTGGATGGAAAGAATGTTATCAAGGGCCGTGTGAACAATTTGGATGTGATAGTATCTCCGGATATTCTGAACGATGTGTTACAACTGCAAGACCATCCGGACGCTCCAGACTCAATTCCTATCATGTGTACGCGAGGCTGCTTACTACGTATGAAGTGTACAGGAGACATCTTCAGCACGCAAATCAACAAGGGTGATCTGCCATTACGCTACAAGTTTCTGCTACACATTCTCATCCAGTGCCTTAGCAACAGACGTGCCAGATATGACATGGCTGGCAACGATCTAGTTGGTTTTATGGTGGCGTTGGTGTTAAACAAACCATTAAGCATCTCAAAATACATCTTCGGCAACATGAAAGAGAACATGACGAGAACTGGGAGTAAGATAACCGGGAACAAGTTCTGGATGTATCCACGGTTTCTTCAAATGGTTATGAATATTCAACATCCGGGTCTTCCTAAAGCCGACAACGATGTTCTAAAGATAGAGGCGATGAACTTCAATTCTTTAAGGATAATCAAGAATCTTGCGCACAAAAGATACAAAGAAAGTGATCCTCCAAGAAAGTTGTTCGGTGCGCTAGGAAACACTGAATACGTTGCTCCTGAAGAAAATAAGTGGCGTCACGATGACAGTGAATCTGATGATGAGGAGCCGGAGTTGAAAAGAAGAATGAGTGAAAAGTTCGGTCCAGATCCAGTTGATTCGGAGAGTGATAGTGATGATGAAGGTGATGATGGTGGTGATACAGGTGCCGTTGGTGCATCTAGTGTTGGAACTACTGGTGGCACATCAGTTGGTGGTACATCAGCAGGTGGTATATCGGCAGGTGGTGTGTCAGCGGGTGATACATCAGCCGGTGGTGATGATGAGGCTGATTCTGATTCTGATGATGATCATCTGATCGAACCTGGATACGAGATGTATCTCGATGAACGTGGTGTTAAGAGATTCAGGAAGATTCGACAGGAAGATGATCCAGAATACGTTCCTTCTGATTCTGAAGCAGAACGTCTAAGGAAAAGGAAAGCAGAAAAATCTGCAGAACATCAGAAAAATAAGAAAGCTCGAAGATACTTAAGTACCTCTACTCGAGAATCTGTTCCTCATACACCAGTTCAAGAACCACCTGTGGTATCTTCAGCTCTTGAAGCTCAAACAGTATCTCCTCATGCTGTTCCACAAAGATCGATGGCTGAAGCAATTAGAGAAACTACTTCTCAGCCTAGTGGTGAGCGTCAGAGGATCTTCTCAGAAATGACTCAAGACGAGAAGAATAACTTTCTATTCTCTCAGCTTGAAGCAGCGGCGGATCGTATTCAAAGACAGACGGACTTCATCAGGATCACGAAAAACGATCAAATCACTCATCAGGTGGACATAGATAAGTTGAAGTCCACGGTTGGCGAACAACAAGCTGTAATACAACGCCAACAAGCTGAGATTGATCAACTGAAAGCTGAAAACGTCCGTTTAAGAGCAGCAGACGAAGAACGACAAAGAAGTAGCTCTGTACTTCAGAAGCTAGCTGAAGATCTTAAAAGTAGATGTGATGTCATGAAAGCGTGGTATGACTCGCGAAATACCACAATACTTGAAGGGGCTAAGAAGTTAAACGCTGGCTACGAGTTTCTTCGAACTCGGGTTGCTACACTGTGGGAGGATAGATGTAAGCAGCAAGAAATACTGAAGAAAAGGGATGATGATCCCGAGGATCAAGGGAATCCTGATCCCTCTGCTACATCACAGCAACCGACAACCGCTACATCTTCCGCAATTATTGTTGCTCAGCCACCAACAGTTGAATCTACTCAAGGAACTTCTTCTGGAACAGCTGAAGAAGTACAACAAATTGAAGGTACACCTTATATTCCTAGCAGTGCTGATCTTGCATTGCTGGTTATTCATCCATTCACCGGTGAATTGCTTGAGGAAGGTGAAATTGTTGAAGATCTCTCACATCAGGAGTTGATTACTCTGAAATCAATGAGAGATATTGATGACGATGAGATTGAGAAGATGCCTAGTGAGCCGGAATCTACTAATGTTGAAAACATTGAAGAAATTATCTTCGAGGGAAATGTGAAGAAGTCTTCGTATGTTAGACAAGATGGTACTGAATTCGCCCCGTTTGATAAAGATTGGCTAAAAGAAAATGTAGAAAACATTGATGAACATCTAAAGAACCGCGATACATCAGAAAATGCCACGGATGCGTTTTCTGCGTGGCGCCAACGGTTCTTGTCAAGGGTTTCTAAGCCCGTGCCAGAGGCTGCTCAGGTTGACTACTTACAGCTCGAAAAAGCGAAGCCTAGTGGGCGAATCCTCTGCTGGATGTTTGTTAAAGAGATCCACTGCGTCGCCATCAAAAGGGAATTTGGTATACAGTATTTTCGATCGTTGCTGAGCATTCTATCGTTGCCGTTTTATGATGTGACAGCACTAACAAAGATTGAGCTCATAAATCGCTCAAACTTTGAAGGTGCATCTCTATTCGCACGATTGATCAAGATGAACAAGAAGTCTGGGTGGAAAGACAAGTCTTACAAGCCACAGTTCCCCAGGTATCAACATATAAAGTTTACGCTTGATCCGACAACCAACACTGGCAGATACAAGCTTGTTTATGAGCCAGCGAAAGTGGTGGATAAGATTCCTTTGATGCCGATGAAGCAAGATTTTCTTGGTGAAATGCGATTATGGTGTTATGATTCCGACACACATGAGGCAGTGATCGTTTTTAATGGCGATCAGGAAAATTTCAGGATGCTGGATCGGATGTGGATCGTCAATATGTCCGCATCCGACATTAACAAGTTATACTGGCATGACATTTTCTATGAAGACAAGGACGCGTATCAGGCGTTGAAATTTCAGCGCGTCGCTTGCTTCTGCTACTATCGGGGAATACATTCGGGCAGTTCGTGGTCCGAACGACACTGAAGAAGGAAGACTTGAAGACCGAAGACGAGTAACAGACAAGGGGGAGTTTGTTGATGCATTTTTGTGTCTGTCACTAGTCTTGTAATTTACGATGTATTTAGTACGGTCTTTTATCGTTTATCGAGTCTGTATTTGCCGTCGACCAAGTCGGATATCCTCCTATCCGCTTGTGTCTGACTTGTTTGTCTCCTTTTGGTTTGTATTGATCTATGAACAATGCATGTTGCATGAAAAGGGTAGTTCTGTCATTTTTAGGTGTTTATTTGTTGTCTGTTGTTTGCTGTCTGTTTGCAGCAAACAACTGATCTGTTGCAGCCATCGACGAAACAGACTGTTTCGTCGAACACTTAACGACGAAACAGGCTTGTGACATTTATCTTTCTGTTTCGTCATGGTCAGCGACGAAACAGACCTGTTTCGTCATGGTCAGCGACGAAACAGACCTGTTTCGTCGTCTGATGGGCTTAGTGTTGGGCTCAGTTCCGTTTCATCGAGCCTAGTTTGGTTTCGTCGAGTTCTATGGCCCAGCTGCTATAAATAGACACCAGATGTTTCGTTTACAACTTAGAGATAAGAGCATACCCAAAGGTCATTCTGTCTAGACTGTGTTTGTATCAGTTGTACTCTTATCCAGTTTAATCAATTGAGTGTGTTTCATTGGTTAAACCACTGTGTTTACTGCATTGTATGTTTGATTTGGCATAGTTACGGGGATTCCGCACCCGTAACATTGTTTGTTATAAACAAGGATTAGGTTATTGATATCGATCCTCCGATTTCGGGACCTACAGTAACAATAATATATCAACAACAAAAGAAAAAGAAAATATTAATAAACTAAATCTAATACTTAATAAAATGATAAATAAACAAATAAATAAATAAAGCCTTAAAAAAACAAACAGAAAAGCAAACCAAACGTTTACTATAACAAATTAATATTGACTTTATATTAATATAAGTTATGACCCGTAGACTTGCTTTACTTTTTGGTTTGTGTTTCCAATGCTATAGTTTGTGTTTCCAATGCTAACTATTATAATAATAAAAACATCATCTTCTTCAACATTAAAAGTAATGTCGTTGCGACTTTTTTAACGTCGACCGGAAATTTTGTTTCCGTTGACCGGAAATTTTTAGGGGTATCCTAATATTTGCTTAGGGTATCCTCAATACATAAAACGGAGATTAAAAAGGAAAAAAAATTATACTTCGCGAAGAAAGTTGAGGGGTATCCCATGCAACTATTGGATTGCATGTAGATCCGCCACTGCCACCAAGAATAATGGTTTGATTTTATAATAACTCGAACAAAAGATTTTAATGATTTTTCACATTGTTTTATATCAATATGCACGTAATATTATATAATAATCTCATTTACTGTAGTTACTATGTTTTGTTAATTATAATTGTACAGTTATTATACAAGTGATGATCCTATAACACAGTAAAATTTTACTATTACAAATGAGGTGGTGGCCCATTGGCAAAGGCAAAGCCTTTAAAACACCTAGGTTGGGAAGGGGAAGGTTTTGGATTCAAGTTCTATAGACGACAGGGAATTAAAGAAATTAGCAGTTAAAAAAAAGTAAAATTTTATTATTAATCTTAATATGGTATGGTGTGGTGTACACGATTATGTAATACGATATAATATAATATAATATGATATGATACGACGATAAGGTACATCATAGCATGACATGATATTATATATGATATGATACGATACAATACAAAATGGTATGGTATGATACGATACTATACCGTGTAAGATGATATTAGACAATATGATATGTTATGATGTACAACCGAAACACTATATCTTTCAACATCTTAGGACAACATTGAACTTAATAGTTCTATCACTTCAACATCTTAGGACAACACCGAACTTAATAGTTCTATCACATTCATCAAAATTTCTATCAATCACAACCTTTATCCATCAAAACATTGATGATAAAAAAAACTATAACAATTGTATAACATAAGTTGAATAGCTGATTAACTAACAGCCTCTGATTCTGAACAACTGTTGTCAAAAGTCTTGGACTTCTTAATTAGTGCTACCTGCATCATTATTCTTGTTTCTAGTTTCCACCTTGTAATCAGTGAATCTCATCATCCGTGCTACCTTTATTTTTCATATTGGAATTTAATTTATATAAAAAAATTAGAGGATCTACACAAGACTGCAACTCGTATGACATTGATTTTTCCAAATTTTGAGCGGATATTTATTTTACGGTATGATTGAATCAACGGTGAAAACCGACTTATGAACAAAGAGTGATTAAAGATGCTGGTAACAACAAAAAGAAAGAAGCAGACAAAGAAGAAAACCTCCAAAATTCAAAAATATCGTTTAATGCGGGATATTTATAAGGATCCAGCAAGTGAACTCGGTGCAAACTGTGACATAACAAATTCTGAAAACAATAACAGAAGTTTTGTTATGGCAACAGAAGACGAGTCTGCTATTGATGTGACTTTGGAATCAATGACTCGACAGGAACCTTAACCCCATTGTCTTGAATGGGAACCCTATGAACTATCAACATGTTATGAACCGATCTTGACACACTGGCCAAAGATCTGGGTATCATGTTAAGAACAGATCGACAACAACAGATCTATCAAAAGGTTGAGGCAAGTAGCAAAAGTGAAAAAGAAAAGAAGATATTTGGAAATGTAAGAAATAATTTTTATTGGGAAATCGATATACGATTGGAATAAACTAAAAGAAAATTTCTGATGAATGAAATCGAATGTGCATCTCTGATCTCTGCCCCCAACCCTATTTATAGAAGGAGTGCCCAGTATCCCTACACCAACCCCACATATTTTAAAATAGACCCCAACTCTTATACGCAAATACACTTTTGGTCAAGGCTAAGAAGTTCGAATATAATTTCATGATTTTTCAATGATAACATCCAACGTTAATATTTGGGCACTAATGCCACTATTGAATTTTTAGAGCTATATATGATTTTTAGTTACTATTATGTCTGTAAAAGCGACTGATGCTAAGGTCGTAAGTATTTTAAAACCAAGTATGTATTTCAAGTAGATTTTTTTAGTTAAATTCAATCAAACGAGTTCCATAAAACGGTTATTGTGGTCAAATTATATGAAATTTTGATAGGAGAACTTTACTACTAAGACAATAAGGTGCAGTGTACTATAAAAGGAGTGGGGTTCTATCCCCGGTAAGCTTAGTCATTTAAAAAAAAAAACTATTATGACAATATGGTACGCAACTTACTAATTATTATGTCTATCACCAATACAATAGTGCTTGCTTGTTCGAAAAGCTAACTCGAACACGTAGTTTCCTTTTGGTTACATATAACACCCTCTTGATCTGTTTATAAGATCTCAAATTTACACAACTAAATTAAGACTACCTAATTGTGACGGTTTATCTTAACTTCTATATAACTCGTACTTTTTTAGAAACAATTACGAGGGAACTCATTGATTTCCGTATTTTATGTACCAGTTACGAACCTGGCACATGGACTTCGCTTGAGATCTTTATATTTTAGTGGGAATATTTGTGTTAAATCCAAACTCACATTCACCAAAGTAGAATAATATGAGATCTAGTAACGTTCAAAACTTGTGACAGACATATCTAATATTCAATGCAACATATGCAACCACATGTCGCTTTATCCCAAATTTCACAAAAAATGGAATAAAATAAGCACCATTTGTTTGATCTCAAGATTTACTCAACTAAATTTAACTACATAATTGTGACGGTTTAACTTAAACTCCATATGAACTCATGCATTATTAGACACTATCAAGATGCAATATTGTGTGTTCATTTCCAGTTTTTAAGTACCAGCAAGATGATATTACGATCCAGGGACATAGACCTTCATTTGAGATATCTATATTTTCTTTATCAGAATTTATTGAGTGTTGTACAAACTCACATCCACTAAACTAGAATTATATGAGGGTTTGTAACGTTCAAGGCTCATGACACGCATCTCAAGTATTCAATGGAGCATATGCAAACTGTATGTTGCTTACGTACATTCAACCTAATGTGGTGAAGCGACAAGAGGTAGGCCAACAAACCAACTTATCATCTCATGTTTCCAATCTACTTATAATCCAAACAAGAGAAACAAGCTTCCCATCCTATGTAATAATCGAAGTAAATCATGTGAGAATATTATCTGCTTTGCCCTCGGTGGGTTACCTATCTAGAAACTAATGAATTTTTTTCACCCAACGAGTTGCTCGCCCTGGCAAAACGCGTCCTAGTAGAGAAAGTTTCCACTCCATTATAAGGAAAGCTTTCATCCCCCTAAACAAATGTTAAGACTTACATCTCAACCTCGCTTACGGAACCCAACATCCGCTGGCACACAGACCTAGCCCAGGCTAGGCTATCTGAAACCATTTGTGACATCCCAAGTAAACCGTGCAAGGATATTACCCGCTTTGCCCACACTAGGTTGCCCAATCAAGAACTACTTAGGCTTTGTTTTCACTTTACAAATTGTTTGCCCAGGAAAAACACATCATAGTAGAAAAGGTTTTTCCACTCCTTGTATAGAACACTTCATTTTCTCCCTCAACTGATGTGGGACTTACCTCCTATATTATGTGTGCAACTTCTAAAAACTTTTAACTGAAAATCACATTATTTTGATAACACATACGGTCTTTGAACCCAACATTTAGACAATTACTACACTATCTAAAGGTTAGCAGAATCTTCAAGGTCGAAGATATATTTTATGTCATTGAATTTAAGATCTCCCTTTTTCTATCTTGTTCATATGGCTTTCACAAGTCAGTTATAGTTTAAAAATTTATAACTACGTGCCCTTTTGATATAAATTAATCATGGATTCATCTTCATATGCCACTCAAGCATAACACAAGTAATGAGTGGTTAGGGGGAATCTTGAATAAGTTTCCATATGTGATACTCATCTCACACTAACACTAATGTGACTATATTGAGATCAAACGGGTGAGCTACAAATCAGTTTTCCATTATTGGTCAATTTGGTTATTTATGGTCGATTTTAGCTAAAGTTGCCTTCTTAGTTGGCACCATGTTACAGGAGCTAAGGCAGTATATTATGCTCACGCAACATAGATGAACGTTGCCGCTTTATTCATGAACCGTTATATAGGATCAACCCTAGATAATGAAACTAACCGAGTTTATTTTAGTAACAAATATACACATTTTCATAGTTTCTTCTTTTACATCTAGTTTATGTTTGTGTTATTTTTAAAGAAAGGAAAAATTACAAGTTTTGTCCTTTATCTTTATACCCTTTTTCAGGCGGTGTCCTTTTCAACGAATTTTGACCGGTTTTGCCCTTTATAGGGAATTTTGTTACGCGTTTTGTCCTTTAACCCTAACCCAGTTAGATTTTTTTGTTAAATCTGATCACGCGACTTGCATGTGAGGGTATTTTTGTCATTTCACCTTAAAGGACTAAATTTGTAAATAACTTCTCTCCACCACCACCAAACACCCTCCTACCACCGTGACTGCCGGCACCAGCCACCACAAAATTAATCGATCAAATTAAATTACAGATCAATTTGTAATCAAATTACAAGGAATTGATTGAAGTTTAGGCAACACAAACAAATCTAATCAAAATACATCATAAATCACAGATCAATTTGTAAATATGTATAGAACATATCCTAACTTAAACTTTTGTAATCAATAATTAACATACTGAATCACGTCGCAAGATGTCTAATAGGTGCCGACTTCTCTTTGTCTTGTCTTCATCATCCAAAAGAAACCGTGTTGTTTAAATTGAAGGCAAGAAAATCAAGGAAGGTTTTGGATTGAATTGAAGACGATTTAACAAGAACATTCCCCACCAGCAACCACCATCCGCCGCCAGCAACCACCTCACCCACTTAAGACCCTACTCCTCTTCCTTATTTTAACTCACGATCAACACAAGAATTTCTCATTTGTCACAAATCACTTGGTGGAATCAACAGATCTGGAAAGAAATGGCGTTTGGGTGCGGCGACGGGGGTTCTAGGTTTCCGATGGAATCAACAGATTCGGAAAGATAGGGCGTTTGGGGGCGGCGACGAGGGTTCCAGGGTCCCGATGGTGGTGGTTTTTGATTGGTGGTTGTAGTGGTTGTGACGGCGATGGATGTTAGGCGACGCCGGGGTTGAATGGTGGTGGAAGATTCTGAACAGGTAGTGGTGGGTTGTTGGCAGGTGGGCGGCGGGTGGTTGTGGGTTGATGGTGGTGGCGATGACAGGTGGGTTAATGGTGGTGGTTGTTGGTTGATGGTGGTGAGAGGTGGGAGGTGGTGGGTTGAATGTGTGAGAGAGTGTGTGGCAGGGATGGAGAGATCTGGAAAGAGAGAGTGAGTGATATAGAGAGATAAAAGAGAGTTATTCTAATAATAATTTAAAAATGTTTTGTTTTATTTTTTAAATAATATTAAATAAAGGGATAAAAAGACTAAAATACCCTTGGGTAACCAGATTTAACAAAAAAATATAACTGGGTTAGGGTTAAAGGACAAAACGTGTAACAAAATTCCCTATAAAAGGCAAAACCTGTCAAAATTCGTTGAAAAGGACACTGCCTAAAAAATGGTATAAAGATAAAGGACAAAACGTGTATTTTTTCCTTAAAGAAATATATTCATGCAATTTCTCCAAATACAACCTTATTTACATACATGTCTTACCATTAGGGCTGCAAATGAACCGAACGAACACGAACAAGACCTTGTTCATATTCGTTTGTTAAGAAATATATGTGTTCACGAACTGTTCATGAACACTTACCAAACGAGATTTTGTGTTCGTGTTCATTTGTTAAGGATAAGAACTTGTTTGTGTACGTTTGTGTTTGTTAATTTTAGGAAAGGAACAAAAGCGAACGTTGATGAACACAAATAGAAACAAACAAATGTTCGTTAACAAAATATATAATACACTGACAATTATCAAATATTTAATTTCGGAATTTTGAAGTATTTAAATAAAATATAAAAACTAAAAACACTAATGAACTATCGAAAACAAACAAACATGTTATCAAACGTTCACGGATATAAATGAACGAACGCGACCTCTGTTCGTGTTTGTTCATTTAACTACACAAACGGAATTTTTTTGTTCGTGTGTTCGTTTGTTTATAATAAACGAATGTACATAAATGAACTTCCGGCCGAACGATTTACGAATAGTTCACTGAACGTTTGATCCGTTTGCAGCCCAACCTACCATTCTGGTTGGCACCATGTTACAGGAGCTAAGACTGTATATTATGCTCATGCAACATAGATGAACATTGCCGCTTTATTCATGAACCGTTATATAGGATCAACCCTATAAAATGCAACTAACCAAGTTTATTTTGGTAACAAATTTACACATTTTCATAGTTTCTTCTTTTACATCTAGTTTATGTTTGTGTTATTTTTAAAGAAATATATTCATGCAATTTCTCCAAATACAACCTCGTCTACATACATGGCCTACCATTCTTCAACACTACTTCCAATTGGCTATCTGCCTCATGATATATTCCGGCTGTTATGAGCAAATATAAGTTTATATATTTAGTAACCCACACACGTATATCATATCCACTAGAATGATGTCTTCCAAAAAACGTATCTTTTGATAAATAATAAATTTCATTTAATCTTTACTAATGAAGAATTTAGGGTTGATATCAAACCTCGGGTTTTAAAGTTTGCTTTAAGCCTTCAAAAATGTTGAGCCGCCTCTGCTTAAAGAACAAACCAATATAAAATTTTCATCGAAATGCATATTTGGCCGACTAGAAGATTATAGATCTTTGGATGCATAGTATTTCAGGTTAGCCTGATTTTCAATTTAGTTATAATTCATGTGTCTTTTAGGGTGTTGTTAAGGTGTCTATTAGGTTGTTGATGACTTTAGTTTCTCGGTAGGTCTTTGCATCTTCCATGATGATTGAATCACTAGCAGGTGGATATTGTTGGTTTAGATTTTTAGTATTTATAATGAACACTTATTGAACAAGTGATAATTTATGGAACGAAGCAAAACTTTTATCAGTAATCTTATAGCAATATAAACATTGTAACATACGGCCTCTCATACTAACAATATTGTTTGGTATGTTCTTTACGAGCTCACATATTTGTTTTTGATTGCCCATGGAGAATTCAGATGAGGTCAAGCATGCTAGTACTACTCATACATGAGGACACTTAACTGTCAAGCTCAACTCTCATACACATCCGTTGCGCCTAAGACATGCTAGTGTTATTTGAGATAGAAAATTTCATATGGGACAGTATCTTTACAGTAAACAGAATGATGTGGATTCGCCTAAGGTTGGAGGGGGCGCAACGTGTTGGGACTATGCGATCACCGTGAAACACCCCGCTACGTGATGGTCACGTCTGTAATGGATGATGCAATTATTTAAATTTTATTATTTTTGTATTTCCTTCTTTGCCTTTCTATTATTTTTCGTTTTGACAACTAATACATTAGTTTGGAGTAAAGCTTTTGTTTTATCATGAAATAATTTTGTTATTTAAACAAATGTTTATGCCAGGGTAACATGTAAGGTTAAAAGTGTTGATTCTTGTTGATAAATTTATAAATGTCAAAACGATTAAATAAATTGAACCTTTATTCTAAAATGGCAATAAAAACATAAAAATTAGTTAATTAATGTGCACTATATATATTTTTCAATATAAATTATAATTTAGAGTTTACTAGTACACCTTAACATATACCTGTGGGTATATATTATACAAGTAGTTTAAAATAAAGACATGTTATCAAAATATGTGTTAATCACTGGCATGAAAGATAGAAAAAATCGTGACTTAAAGCTTGTAATGGAGTCTCATGAAAATGTTGAAAACCATGTTTGTCGATTCTACTAGAACGCAAATAGGAATGTTGTAGGAAGTGGAATTGGCACATTAACTTTTATGTTGTTTTTTTTTAAATTTTTTATTTATGTTGTTTTTTTCTACTTTTATTTTTAACTTTTATATGTAATACGATACGATATGATTTCATATAATATGATACATACCATTCAATACAATGTGATATGATATGATATGATATGATATGATATGATATGATATGATATGATATGATATGATATGATATGATATGATATGATATGATATGATATGATATGATACGATATGATACGATATGATACGATATGATATGATATGATATGACATGATATGATATGATATGGTACCATACAAGATAATAACAAACAATGATTGTTGATATTATTCATTTTTGTCAAATTGTAAATAAGACTAGAATTTATATCATAAAATTAGAAAAATGTTAATTCCATGGCAACTCAACATAATTTGTTTTTAAAACCCACTTAAAAATTAGTTCTTTCGATCATAATTCCATTGCCTTTAGGTTTGGTCTAAATTTTCGTGTGGTTCATTAATCAAGCGTTTTTCAACGGTGCCGTTTAGATGTCTCTTCAGTATATGAAGCTAGTTTATTTATGATATGATCGCTGTTGGAGTTGACTGAGGGGCCACATAAATACGTACAACAACGCAAAAAAAAATGTTAGACTGAACACGCGAAGGCCACAAATGATATAAAAACTATTTGTACTAATTACAGTTAGTATGGAGGGTTTAAATGAATTTCAGAATGATATAAAATAGCTATTTTAAACAAAAGTTTTAAAAACTGTAAACTACCATCAAGCTTTAAACAAAAATATTTTATGTATGATCAATGGTTTAAATTATTGTACAACAAATTGTGCAAATCATAAAGGGAACAGGTAGCATTGATGATCAGAATGGTGATATGGGCTCTTGCTTGGTAGCCCAAAAGAAGAATCTGAAATTAATGGTGATGTGCTCTTGTTTGATTTAATGAAAATTTATTCTTAATTAATTAAGATTATATGTCTGATGTTCGTTTCAAATGAATAATCCGAGAAAAAATGTCACTTAAGAACATGTTTGTATACAATCATGTAGGTCCCTTCTCGTGGAGGATTACGAACCTAAACCTTGTTATACAAACCTACTAGCGAGTGCGGAATCCAAGCTAGCAAGCAAAACGAGTTAGTAGCAAGTAGAGAAACAAACACACAAGTTCACCGATTAACACAACTTGTATTAATGCAATGAGGGTTCGGTTACAAGCTCAATGTTTACAGAAATGTTCTATAAACTCTCTAAGTGTGTGTGTGAGTTTTGGACAGAATGCTCTCAACCTATCTCTCGGTATCTTTCTGTCTGTGTGTCTGTCTCTGAAACTCAACACATGCATGGGTATATATACCCAAACACAGCAGGTCTGCTCGAAGGATCCGAAAGATGGTCCGAAGGATCATCTTTCGGATACAATGCTTTCGAAGGATTAGCAAGGACCTCGAAGGATCATCCTTCGAGGACCATCAGTCGAAGCATATCTTTCGAGGTGATCGAAGGATCTACATTATCCTTCGATCACTCACCCTTCGAGCCAGACAACTTTCAACAAGTTTACTTACTGTTGACTGAGTCAAACCAGGAGGACGGTTGACTTGGTCAACTTACATGACTTACAAGGACATCGTTTACATCGTGACCGAATACAGACAAAGTACAGACACAAGTGCACCAACAAACTCCCCCTTGGCTGTAGCTTTGTCTTTATCTTCTATGGTTGTAGACTCGTCTCGAACTTCGACAGTCTTTGGTCTTCGAGTTATCAAAACTCTGATGTCCTTTCAAGTCTTCAATGTCGGAGGATCTTCAAAGTCTTCACGTCTTGCAAGCAGAGAGTGTATCAACAAACTACCCGTATCATGTAGGAAGTGTGTTGACAAACTCCCCCTTAACATAAGCTCCCCCTTGAGTTATGCTCGTGAAAAGACTTTATCTTTATGAAGTGAGATCCTTGTGGTGTTGATGATGGCCAGCGGCAACTCGATCATCTTCATCTTTTGAGCGCCTTCTCGTCGTGTCTTCATTCCAATGCTTGTCATCGACCATGTTCTCCTAGCCTTTAGAATCTGCACATACAAGAAATCTAAACGCGTAATGAGAACAACTGCTTGGAATATAGTATAAACAAATGACACACGAATGACCATGTCACAATCAAACACCGTCCGACAGTTTGAAAGTTGAATAAATTTTTCAATTTTAGTCTTTAACTTTCAAAACATGCAAATTTCGACCGTTTATGAAGATTTAGTCAATTCGGTTTTCAGTCAGGTTTCAGGTAACGAAGACTCGAGCTCCAACATCGTACGATCGAAAATAAAGCAGAAATAAAATCTTTTTGGCTTTTATAAAGTTTATATTAAAACACAGATTTTAGGTGTGTTTTTGAAATTAAAAGACAACAATTTAAAATCCTTTGAGTGTTATCAAACGACATCACCGCTAATGTCGTGCTGATATGCACCAAACGACGAAACTGTTTAAAAGAAGACAATAAGAGTTAAGCAGTAAATAAATATATACAAACGTTCTTTTTGCGAGTTTCGAGGGTAAGAGAATCATATCAGTGTACGGTCATGCCAAAACACTCTTGTTGTTCAGTTAGTTAATATTAAGATAAGCATCCTATAACAATTATCGGTATTGTTGTCCACTTAAGCTCATCTTATCAGACGTAATCATGGCGAGGGTATACGTTAAGGTATGATTTATACTTACCGACCGGTTTTCATCCACATCACGACACATTCCCGTATCAAGGTATGCACGAGGGTTCATCTTACCGGTGAGTATACCGATTATCATCTGTTTGACCGTATATGATGTGAGAAACTCACTTATTTTGATTTGAAAACAAGCCCTATGTGATAGAATCACTTATTGATGAGGAACTTGATTTTCGTATGCATGAGGGCACAGGTGCAAGTCCGTGAACAGGTCAGTACTTTCGTACAGCAGAGAGACGAACTTGACACCCGGATAAATGTGATATTTTATCACTTATTTGATATGGACATGTGATTGTTTATCACTTATTGAGGTCGAATGCAGTATGTAATATGTACACGTATGTATAGTATCATGGAAGATCTAGACTTGCGTCCCCGTTATTTTTCGGTAAAAGATACAACCATGATACCCAGATGATAAGCAGCATAAAGACCGAATATCTCAGAACCTCGGCAATCTATCAAACGAAATTTCGGTACTAAGACCATATGCCAATGAATGGTTCCCACCTGGTCTTCAGTCGATTAAGATTTATATCACCCTGCACACTTTAAAATGATTGTGAGCCTACCGATACATCTTATATAGAGCTGCTTATCGTTTTTCATTTAAGGTTTAAAGAGGTTTGGATAGACCACTGATGTACTATCATTTTCTCTTTTGCTCGCCAGGAAACTCATTTTTGTTTTTCTATTGTTTTTGTATTTTTGAAATTTTTCGATGTTTTTGGATTTTCTGATTTTTGGATTTACTCCCCCTAAAATCAATAAACTAAGATAAATTTAAAAACACACAAAGATATTTACAAAAATGATTTTCCGATGTTGGTTTTACTCTTGCTTGACCTTAATGCCGTTTACCAATAATAAAAAGTCAAATCTTGATTTGTCAAAGGCTTTGGTAAATAAGTCGGCACGTTGGTCATCGGTGTGGACCTTAACAACATCGATTAGCCTTTTTTCAAAGCAATCACGTATGAAGTGATATTTGATTTCGATGTGTTTGGTCTTTGAATGCTGCACAGGATTTCTAGTGATATCTAAAGCAGCAGAATTATCAACGTAAATAGGAGTAGTTAGGAATTCAAAACCGTAGTCCCGCATTTGTTGTTGGATCCAAAGAACTTGGGAGCAACAACTTGAGGCAGCAATGTATTCAGCTTCGCATGTTGATGTAGCGACACACGTCTGCTTCTTACACTGCCATGTAACTAGGCGATTTCCTAAAAACTGACATCCAGCCGTTGTGGATTTGCCGTCGATTTTGCATCCGCCAAAATCAGAATCACTGAAAGCTACTAATTCAAAGTTATTATCCCTAGGGTACCACAGACCGGTGTCAGGGTACGCCTTCAAATAACGAAAAATCCTTTTAACAGCAGCAAGATGTGAGGCCTTCGGATTAACTTGATATCTGGCAAGCAGGCACGTCGGGTACATTATGTCTGGCCTTGATGCTGTGAGGTACATAAGAGATCCGATCATAGCGCGATAGATAGAAGGGCTAACAGCTTCTCCCTTCAAGTCTGGAGTAATTCCGTGATTAGTTGGCAATGGGGTACCAATGGGCGTTGCATCAGACATCTGGAACCGGTTCAAGATGTCACCAACATATTTAGTCTGATGGATGAATATCCCAGACTCCGTTTGTTGCACTTGTAGGCCCAAGAAGAAGGTCATTTCCCCCATAGCACTCATCTCGAATTTATCCTGCATGATGCGCTCGAATTCCCTACACAAGACATCATTAGTAGAACCAAAAATAATATCATCAACATATACCTGTACCAGAAGAAGATCTTCATCTTGTTCTTTGATGAAAAGAGTACAGTCGATAAGACCTCTGCGAAAACCGTTCTCCAGCAGATAGTGTGATAAGGTTGCATACCAAGCTCGTGGTGCTTGATGAAGACCATAGAGAGCTTTGTTGAGCAACCAAACCCGATCGGGATGGACAGGATCTTCAAAACCTGGAGGCTGTTCGACGTACACCTCTTCTTCAACCACACCGTGTAAAAATGCACTTTTCACGTCCATCTGATAGACCTTGAATCCTTTGAAGGACGCATAGGCTAGAAAGATTCGAATTGCTTCGAGACGTGCAACAGGTGCATAGACTTCGTTGTAGTCGATCCCTTCAATCTGACGAAAACCTTGAACGACTAAACGTGCTTTGTTTCGGATAACAACTCCGCGGTCATCCTTTTTGCATTTGAAAACCCAACGGGTACCAATCTTCTTGTATCCAGCAGGTTTCTCTACAAGCTTCCAGACACCCAGCTTCTGGAATTGTTGCAGTTCTTCCTGCATTGCTTCAACCCAAGCGCTATCTTTCAAGGCTTCTTTCCACGTTCTTGGTTCTTCTTGTGAGACATAGCACGCGAAGGACCAGTCGTTTTGTTGCCCGGATTCTCGAATGGCTGCATACAAGCCTGCATTGTTGTTGTTTCGCAACATGTTTCTTGTTTGTACGCCACTTTGCACATTTCCAATGATGTTTTGTTGAGGATGGGTATTATGAATCCTTGTTTCTGGATTATCTGGAACTGGAACATTTATACCCAAGTTGTTAAGATTAAGATCAACAACCAATTCAAGACCCGGAATTGACGAAGAGGATGATGCAGTAGTCTCAGCTGTTCTATGTGTATCCACTGGAGGAGTACCCTCTGAAGTACCATGAACTGCTGTTGTAGGAGCTTCTTGATCTGCATCTAGAAATTCATCATCCTCTGAAGATTCGTTCAATTCGTTTGCATCATGAAAATCCTCATTGTTGAGAGTATTATTGTTCACCGAAGAAGATGGTTCTTGATTAACAAGAATTGGACGAACCACCGATGAAACTGTTGCATTGTCACTCTCGAAAAACATCCTAGCCGCAGCATTTTCTTCAGCGGCTTCAACATTGATCGAATTGAAGAAGTCATCATACTCAAACATCCAAGGTTGACCCGGATTTTTGACTGGCAAGGTGTGCCTTTGTACTCTGACCTCAGACCATTCCTCGACCCTTTTAGTCTCTAGATTCCAGACTCGTAAGTTAGGGGTGGCATACCCAAGAAAGTATCCATCAATTGCTCTTGCCCCAAACTTTCCATTAGGATCAATGATTGTGCATGGAGCTCCAAACGGTTCGAGATAAGACAAATCTGGTTTCCGTTTTTGAAGAAGCTCAAAGCAGGTCTTGTTGTGCCTTTTGACTGTAAGGACTCGGTTCAATGTATAACATGCAGAGGCCACAGCTTCAGTCCAGAATGGAATGGGTAGCTGCGACTCTACCAACATTGTCCTAGCAGTCTCGATCAATGTGCGGTTCTTACGTTCAGCGACACCATTCTGTTGAGGAGTATAAGCTGCACTAAACTCATGAAGAATACCCTTTGAAGTGCAGAACTCCGCCATGGAATGATTTTTGAATTCAGTACCATTGTCGCTACGTATCCGCCTAACCTTTAGTTTGTACAAATTCTCAATCTGAACGATCAAGTTTTTGATAATTCCAAACGTTTCACTCTTGTGTGCCATGAACGCCACCCAAGAAAATCTTGAATAATCATCAGTAATGACGAGACAGTATTGATCACCCCGAATACTTTTGTGCTTGACAGGACCGAACAAATCCATGTGCAAACGTTCAAGGGGAACTGCCACGGTGTTGATCTTCTTTGTAGGGTGCTTCTTCTTTGTTTGCTTTCCTTTCTGGCACGAAACACAGACGTCTTGAAGATGAAAATTTTTGAGAGGAACACCATTCACCAATTCATTTGAAACCAAATGATTCATTTTGCGTAAGTGAATGTGACCCATTCGTCTGTGCCAAGAGATAGTGTCTTTTTCTGTGGCTTTTGAAACGAAACAAGTTGCTTGTGCAGACGTAGTAATAGCCTGGCTCATGTCAAGGACGTACAAATCATTTATCCTTTGAGCCGACAAGAGAATCCATTCTTTTGGAATTTTGAAGCCGGGTTTCAGCACATAACATCCATTAGCATCAAAGTGTACTGAAAATTTCTTGTCACAGATTTGAGAAACACTAAGAAGATTGTGATCAAGTTGTTGCACAAAATTGATCTTGTCAAAGCTGACAATCCCGTTAGATATCATTCCTTCACCTGTAATGTATCCACCTTTATCTCCAGCAAAAGCAACATAACCTCCTCTAATAGATTTAACGTCGTAGAGAAGCTTCATGTCGCCTGTCATGTGCCTGGATGCCCCACTATCAACAATCCAATGACTACTGATAGTTCCTCCTGAAGCACCCTGCACATGAACTCAAATGAATTAGTTGGAGATGGGGACCCAAGCCATTGTGGTCTTGGGTCTTCCATTTTCATCAATGACAATAACTTCTTGTCTTTGATGGTTGGTGAATTGTGATGGTCCCCTTGATTCAACAACCGTTTTTGGTTTCCAAGTCTGTTTGGTTTCACCAGTGTTTTTCTTTAAAATTTTAACTTCTTGATGATTTGAAGTTTTAGAATTTTCTGGTTTTACAACAACAGATTGTTTTTGAACCACATCGGTTTTAATCGCTTTTTCAATCCTTTTGACCTGTTGGCGTTTCTGTTTCTTTTCCCTTTCTTTTACAAGGCGGGGATCTTGTTTTGTGGAAACAGTTGGCTTACGGTCAGTTTTGCCACGGGGATCATCAACCTTTCCTTTCTGCTTATGAAGATATGGGCAGTTTCTAATAATGTGCCCAATGGTTCCACACTCAAAACATGATCTTCGTTCTACAAACCCCGAAGAATCATGTGATCGTCTAGCCGATGATGTTGAACTTTGTGAACCCGAGGTACTAGGTTTTGAACTGCTTGGTTCATTTCTTTTCTCGACAATAGCTTTCTTGACAAAATCTAAGTTAGATTGATTTTCAAACTTCTCAATTTTGTCTGTTCCCGTCGATTTCACAAAGTTAACATTCTTCTTCTTCTTTTGATTCGGCTTCTTGTTAGCTTGAGCCGGTGTTTTACCTTTGGGTTTGGTGTGATTTTGTTGTGTTGGCACTGTTGGTAATTTCTTGTTACCAAATTGTTTTCGAATTTCAGCCTTTGGAATAGGAGGACACTGTGTAACTGTAACTTTAGGTCCTGCCTTTCCCAAGAACTTACTTGTCGAATTTTCAAAGACTTTGCAGATTAAGGATTGATTAACATTCTTAATGGGAAAATCTTTGTCTGAGTAAATTTTATCATCACCAACTAGAGTGTACAGCAAATTCACACTCTCCGGCTCTTCTGCAGATGAGGACTCAGTTGCAACAGTCTTAGCGGGTTGAACAGGGGGATCACATAGAATGTGATTCTCAAGAGGTATGTCCTCATTTTTGACTACCGCATCAGACTTTGCTGGGACAGTATCGTCAGATTCATCATCAGACGAATCAGCATCCTCAATCACAACTGGAGGATCTTGATTCTGTTCAGCACTCACAAATGTATCTGCTGACACATCTGAATCTGAGGATACTTCCTTTTGGTATCCGAGTCCTGCAGCAAACTCCTTAACATCCAGAGGCACAGAAGGTTCAAAGAAAACCCTGTCCTCTTCATCAGGCATGGCGTCATAATTATGTCTCACTGGTGGTGGACACTTCTTGTAGCCTATACATGTGACATCTCTCTTTTCCTTCTGAACGTCAATGATGTGATCTAACACATAGCTAGAACTCAAATAACTGTCTAGCTTGAGTCGGATCGCATCACTTTCGGTTTTCACACAAGCCATTTCTTTTTGCATTGTTTCAAGACGAGAGATATACAAATTAATGTCCGTCTGTTTTCTTGAAACCATTTTTGTCAATTCAGTTTTATCTTTCTTTAATGTTTCAATCATTGACTTAAATTCTTTTTCATGGTTTTCATGAAACATGTTGGCTTCTGTGCATTTTGAGAGATCCACAGTCAATTTCTGATTGTGGAGAAAGGTCACATCATATTTTTCTTGCAAAGCGTCATGCTTACTTTGCAAGTCACTCAAATTCTCATTCACAGTAGTATGTTTGTCTTGCAAGTCAAACAAACTAGCTTGTAAAGCATCATGTTTGCCTTGCAACTCAGACATACTTTTCTCCATTTCAGCACATCTAGCATGCAACCTAGCACATTCATCACAAATAACAGCAGTGGGTTCATCGACACATACCTGACTTGATGAACCGTCGACATTAGCCATAAAGGCTGAATGGAGAGAAGACGAAGTATAAGCAGCTTGATCCACCAGAATAGATCTTCTTTGAGTTTCTGCTGCAGCTTCCTCCAAGAGTTCATCAATATCTGCATTGACTGCTGCATTCGATGTCTCACCCACATAATCATCACCAGAATTGGATGATTCTTCATCAGCACTCCTGCTATAACCAGAAGAGTCTTCATCTTCAGACGATTCACCACCACTGGCAGAAGATTCTCTACCACTGGTGTGAACCAACTCTTTCACAATTTGAGCAAAACATGCTGTTTCATCAGGAGCATCACCACCCAACTGGATTGACCAGTCACAACCTTCATCCACCTGAACTGCAAGTGCTCGGTTGGTTTGGTTATTTGCAGGCACCAATGAACGCTCAGTGTTTCTGTTCTGATTCTGCTGGTTGCCTCGGTTTCTGAAGGGATTTTGATTCCCGTGCTGTGCTGGCTTTGTACATTCCCTTTTAAAGTGGCCCCGTTCACCACAGTTGAAGCATTTAACAACTTGTTTATCGAACCCATACTTGGTGTCTCGCTTACTTTCCAAGCTGGTTCTGCCAGTACTTTCCATCCAATCCTTTGCTCTTCTCACTGCACTCGCAAAGGCCCACTTGATATCCATCAAGTCCATCTCTTCCTTATCAATCTGCCTGTAATCTTCTTGTGTCAGATTAATGTTTCCAATCTGACCTTCTATCAACCCACAGTACGCGCTTACTACAGTGTTAAGCAGCTCCATGTGTTCCTTAGCTACTTCTACACTGATTTTAGAGAAACTTGAAGTGTCAAGCTGTACTGTATTTGGCTTTGATTGTTGACCTGCAGCAGATGATGTTCCTCCATAACACGCATATTGAGGTTGTTGAGCAGGAGGAGGAGGTGGTTGTATTGGATTTCCATACAGGTCTGTGGTTGGAGGCGGCTTTACAGGAACTTGCACTGGATTGCCATACATATCCGTGCTTGTGACAAACGCCGTTTGAAGTGGAGCATGTGAACCGCCTTTTGCAGATGAAGTAGTGGAGGTGCCATAATACATCTCTGGATTCTGTGGCACTGCAACTCTCTTTGCCTTCAACGTTTCTTCCTGATCCTTGTTCTCCAGAAGCTGCACGAAATCGTTGATATTTGTAGTTTTCAACGTTCCGTTGTACTTCAAGATTTCCAGGAAGTTGTTCCATTGAGGAGGCAATGCATCGGCAAACTTCTTTACCACCTCTGTTGGAGTCGTTGTGACTTCAAAGTTGGTCAGCTCAGTAAGTAGGTGATAGAAACGGCTTGTCATGTCTCCCAAGGACTCCTTATCCATACATGTGAAGCCATCGAATTCTTTCTTCAGTAGATCTCGTCGTAGTTGACGTGTGGCTTCATTACCTACTCCTCTTGTCTTCAATGCATCCCACAGCTTCTTCGTAGTCTTGAAACTGACGAACTGATGATAAATATCCTTGCTCAGTGCTTGAGTGAGAATAGCGTATGCTTTCTTTTCTAAGTCATACGTCTTCTTTTGATCATCAGGAAGATCGGCAAATGTAGCTGTCGAAGAAGCAGCAACCTCGATAGTTTGATCGAATTCCGTAGTGAACCGCAACCATAACTCTGTATTTTGACCAAGAATGTATGTATGGAAACGATCAACCCATCCCGGATATTCATTAAGATGCATCAACTTTGGAGGCCTGTTCAAACTTCCGGTTTCACTTTCGCTTAGAAGAAGACTTTGAATACTCGGAGTTTGATTTGAAACAAACGCCCATTGACCAGCTGGAGTGGCATTTGTTTGTGAGGATGTAGATACTGGCGATTCGGCCCATGATGGAGATTGACTGGTATTCATGTATTTTCCACTGTCTGGAGCCGGACTTCCCCACCAACTCGGATTCATGATAAATGAGCAAAATAAATGCTAAGTAAGAATGATCCGAAAGATAACACAACCGAAAGATCCTGGTCGAAAGATCTGAAATCACAGAAACTTGTTAACAATAAACAGACCACAATCGAAAGATATAACCTTGTTCGAAGGATCAACAGTACTCGAAAGATTACTGTTGACTCTCGAACAATGATCTCGAAAGACTCAAGAACACGAAAGATTCCCTTTTGAAAGATCCTTATCTTTCGTGTTAAATCCTTATCTTTCGAACAACAGATCTCGAAAGATTCACCAATACGAAGGATCCTAATCTTTCGGACACTAGTCTTTCGAAAAGATTCCTTTCTCGAAGGATATAATTCAAACTTTGAAAGATGAATCGAAGGATAGTAATCTTTCGACCCTTTCTTGATCGAAAGATGATCTTTCGATATCGAAAGATATCCTTCGAGACTTCTGACACAAACTGATCTGATGTGAACGGTTGGTGAAAAGGTGACAGGTTGGTAGGTCAACTTTCGGCAAGATGGTATGTGCAGGCTGTCCTATCACCACCAACTTTGAAAGTTTGCCAAAAAAGTTTGCCAAAAATGACAACCTTATCTTCAACACCAGTCACCGGAATTTTGAACCGGAATATAGCCGGAAAATTCAAAATCACTTAAAACAATTTTTCAAGTTACCCAACCCCACTTTAAACACTCCCGGTTAGTTTAGACACGTTTTTACTCAAAGAAAATGCAGGAAAACAAGTAAAAACAGGTGCAAAACCAAGTGTTTCAACACACCAAAACCTGTAAAAACCCGGTTTTAAACAAGGTAAAGAGCGAGGCTCTGATACCACTTGTAGGTCCCTTCTCGTGGAGGATTACGAACCTAAACCTTGTTATACAAACCTACTAGCGAGTGCGGAATCCAAGCTAGCAAGCAAAACGAGTTAGTAGCAAGTAGAGAAACAAACACACAAGTTCACCGATTAACACAACTTGTATTAATGCAATGAGGGTTCGGTTACAAGCTCAATGTTTACAGAAATGTTCTATAAACTCTCTAAGTGTGTGTGTGAGTTTTGGACAGAATGCTCTCAACCTATCTCTCGGTATCTTTCTGTCTGTGTGTCTGTCTCTGAAACTCAACACATGCATGGGTATATATACCCAAACACAGCAGGTCTGCTCGAAGGATCCGAAAGATGGTCCGAAGGATCATCTTTCGGATACAATGCTTTCGAAGGATTAGCAAGGACCTCGAAGGATCATCCTTCGAGGACCATCAGTCGAAGCATATCTTTCGAGGTGATCGACGGATCTACATTATCCTTCGATCACTCACCCTTCGAGCCAGACAACTTTCAACAAGTTTACTTACTGTTGACTGAGTCAAACCAGGAGGACGGTTGACTTGGTCAACTTACATGACTTACAAGGACATCGTTTACATCGTGACCGAATACAGACAAAGTACAGACACAAGTGCACCAACAAATCATAATCAAACAATGTAGGAATCTCATAAAATACATTCTTTTGTAAACCGAGGTGCTAAAGTCCAGCATAATTTCCTCGAGCTTTGATTTTGCTGTAGAATAGGCCTCGTCACAACTAAGGCGAGCTGTTTGACTAGAGCTTCTATGTCGCAACGTTGACGGATGACAGAATGAGCGGCTTCGTACACCGGTGTACAAGTGATTAATTACGCTCATAATTACCGACTCATCCCATGCAATCAAAGACTGACACGTTGCATTAAGGACATGAAAACGCACCAGAAGTCATGCTTGCAATGGCATGCGACATCTTCTACAACACCCAAATTAATTACCCTATGAACGATCAACATGTTATGAACCGATCCCAATACACCGACCAAAGATCAAGCATAGATTACAGCAAAAACAGAATGAAAAGACAAAATTCAGAAACTTTTGTGAAGTCAGGATTTTTTTGCTTCAATAGATTAAAGATCGATCTATCAAGGTTGAGGCAAGTGGCAAAAGGGAAAACAAAAAGACTATGATTTTGAAATGTCTGAAACGATTTTGATTGAGAAATTGATATACAACTGAAATGAACTAACAGAAAGATTCAGCCATTACAGCCGCCGCTGATGAATGAAAAACGATCAAATCACTCATCAGGTGGACATAGATAAGTTGAAGTCCACGGTTGGCGAACAACAAGCTGTAATACAACGCCAACAAGCTGAGATTGATCAACTGAAAGCTGAAAACGTCCGTTTAAGAGCAGCAGACGAAGAACGACAAAGAAGTAGCTCTGTACTTCAGAAGCTAGCTGAAGATCTTAAAAGTAGATGTGATGTCATGAAAGCGTGGTATGACTCGCGAAATACCACAATACTTGAAGGGGCTAAGAAGTTAAACGCTGGCTACGAGTTTCTTCGAACTCGGGTTGCTACACTGTGGGAGGATAGATGTAAGCAGCAAGAAATACTGAAGAAAAGGGATGATGATCCCGAGGATCAAGGGAATCCTGATCCCTCTGCTACATCACAGCAACCGACAACCGCTACATCTTCCGCAATTATTGTTGCTCAGCCACCAACAGTTGAATCTACTCAAGGAACTTCTTCTGGAACAGCTGAAGAAGTACAACAAATTGAAGGTACACCTTATATTCCTAGCAGTGCTGATCTTGCATTGCTGGTTATTCATCCATTCACCGGTGAATTGCTTGAGGAAGGTGAAATTGTTGAAGATCTCTCACATCAGGAGTTGATTACTCTGAAATCAATGAGAGATATTGATGACGATGAGATTGAGAAGATGCCTAGTGAGCCGGAATCTACTAATGTTGAAAACATTGAAGAAATTGTCTTCGAGGGAAATGTGAAGAAGTCTTCGTATGTTAGACAAGATGGTACTGAATTCGCCCCGTTTGATAAAGATTGGCTAAAAGAAAATGTAGAAAACATTGATGAACATCTAAAGAACCGCGATACATCAGAAAATGCCACGGATGCGTTTTCTGCGTGGCGCCAACGGTTCTTGTCAAGGGTTTCTAAGCCCGTGCCAGAGGCTGCTCAGGTTGACTACTTACAGCTCGAAAAAGCGAAGCCTAGTGGGCGAATCCTCTGCTGGATGTTTGTTAAAGAGATCCACTGCGTCGCCATCAAAAGGGAATTTGGTATACAGTATTTTCGATCGTTGCTGAGCATTCTATCGTTGCCGTTTTATGATGTGACAGCACTAACAAAGATTGAGCTCATAAATCGCTCAAACTTTGAAGGTGCATCTCTATTCGCACGATTGATCAAGATGAACAAGAAGTCTGGGTGGAAAGACAAGTCTTACAAGCCACAGTTCCCCAGGTATCAACAGATAAAGTTTACGCTTGATCCGACAACCAACACTGGCAGATACAAGCTTGTTTATGAGCCAGCGAAAGTGGTGGATAAGATTCCTTTGATGCCGATGAAGCAAGATTTTCTTGGTGAAATGCGATTATGGTGTTATGATTCCGACACACATGAGGCAGTGATCGTTTTTAATGGCGATCAGGAAAATTTCAGGATGCTGGATCGGATGTGGATCGTCAATATGTCCGCATCCGACATTAACAAGTTATACCGGCATGACATTTTCTATGAAGACAAGGACGCGTATCAGGCGTTGAAATTTCAGCGCGTCGCTTGCTTCTGCTACTATCGGGGAATACATTCGGGCAGTTCGTGGTCCGAACGACACTGAAGAAGTGTAGGTCCCTTTTTCGCGGAGGATTACGAACCTAAACCTTGTTATACAAACCTACTAGCGAGTGCGGAATCCAAGCTAGCAAGCAAACCGAGTTAGTAGCAAGTAGAGAAACAAACACACAAGTTCACCGATTAACACAACTTGTATTAATGCAATGAGGGTTCGGTTACAAGCTCAATGTTTACAGAAGTGTTCTATAAACTCTCTAAGATGTGTGTGTGAGTTTGGACAGAATGCTCTCAAAGAATACTCTCTCTTTCTGTCTGTGTGTCTGTCTACCGAAACTCAACACATGCATGGGTATATATACCCAGCTCAGCAGGTCTGGATCGAAGGATCCGACAGATGGTCCGAAGGATCATCTGTCGACCACATGTTACACGAAAGATCAGCATGGACCTCGAAGGATCATCCTTCGAGGTCTAATGGTCGAACCATGGTCGAACCATATCTTTCGATCACCTCGAAGGATCAGGTGTATCCTTCGAGGCTATCCTTCGATCAGAACATCTTTCAACTGTTGTCCAAGTCACACCGGAGGATGGTTGACTTGGTCAACTTACAATACAAATCAGGACATCGTTTATATCAGACCGAATACAGACAAAGTACAGACACAAGTGCACCAACAAACTCCCCCTTGGCTGTAGCTTTGTCTTTGATCTCTAATCTTTGTCTTGTTCTTCTAAAAGTGTAGACTTGTCTGGAACTTCGACAGTCTTTGGTCTTCAGGTCTTCAAGACTCTGATGTCCTATCATGTCTTCAATGCCGGAGGATCTTCAAAGTCTTCACGTCTTGAAAGTAGAGAGTGTATCAACAAACTACCCGTATCATGTAGGAAGTGTGTTGACAAACTCCCCCTTAACATAAGCTCCCCCTTGAGTTATGCTCGTGAAATACTTTAACTTTATGAAGTAAGATCCTTGTGGTGTTGATGATGGCCAGCAGCAACTCGATCATCTTCATCTTTTGAGCGCCTTCTCGTCGTGTCTTCATTCCAAGGCTTGTCATCGACCATGTTCTCCTAGCCTTTAGAATCTGCACATGCAAGAAATCTAAACGCGTAATGAGAACAACTGCTTGGAATAGTATAAACAAATGACACACGAGTGACCATGTCAAAATCAAACACCGTCCGACAGTTTGAAAGTTTAATAAATTTATCAATTTTAAATTCTAACTTTCAAAATCTGCAAATTTTGACCGTTTATGAAGATTTAGTCAGTTCGGTTTTCAGTCAGGTTTCAGGTAACGAAGACTTGAGCTCCAACATCGTACGATCGAAAATAAAGCAGAAATAAAATCTTTTTGGCTTTTATAAAGTTTATATTAAAACAAGGATTTTAGGCGTGTTTTTGAAATTAAAAGATAACAATTTAAAATCCTTTGAGTGTTATCAAACGACATCACCGCTAATGTCGTGCTGATATGCACCAAACGATGAAACTGTTTAAAAGAACTAATAAAGGTTAAGCAGTAAATAAATAAATATATACAAACATTCTTTTTGCGAGTTTCGAGGGTAAGAGAATCATATCAGTGTACGGTCATGCCAAAACACTCTTGTTGTTCAGTTAGTTAACATTAAGATAAGCATCCTATAACAATTATCGGTATTGTTGTCCACTTAAGCTCAACTTATCAGATGTAATCATGGCGAGGGGATACGTTAAGGTATGATTTATACTTACCGACCGGTGTTCATCCACATCACGACACATTCCCGTATCAAGGTATGCACGAGGGTTCATCTTACCGGTGAGTATACCGATTATCATCTGTTTGACCGTATAAATTGTGAGATACTCACTTATTTTGATTTGAAAACAAGTCCTATGTGATATAATCACTTATTGATGAGGAACTTGATTTTCGTATGCATGAGGGCACAGGTGCAAGTCCGTGAACAGGTCAGTACTTCCGTACAGCAGAGAGACGAACTTGACACCCGGAAAAATGTGATATTTTATCACTTATTTGATTTGGACATGTGATTGTTTATCACTTATTGAGGTCGAATGCAGTATGCAATATGTACACGTATGTATAGTATCATGGAAGATCTAGACTTGCGTCCCCGTTATTTTTCGGTAAAAGATACAACCATGATACCCAGATGATAAGCAGCATAAAGACCGAATATCTCAGAACCTCGGCAATCTATCAAACGGAATTTCGGTACTAAGACCATATGCCAATGAATGGTTCCCACCCGATCTTCAGTCGATTAAGATTTATATCACCCTGCACACTTTAAAATGATTGTGAGCCTACCGATACATCTTATATAGAGCTGCTTATCGTTTTGCATTTAAGGTTTAAAGAGGTTAGGATAGACCACTGATGTACTATCATTTTCTCTTTTGCTCGCCAGGAAACTCATTTTTGATTTTCTATTGTTTTTGTGTTTTTGAAATTTTTCGATGTTTTTGGATTTTCTGATTTTTGGATTTACTCCCCCTAAAATCAATAAACTAAGACAAATTTAAAACACAAAGTTATTTACAAAAATGATTTTCCGATGCTGGTTTTACTCTTGCTTGACCTTAATGCCGTTTACCAAAATTAAGTTTTATCAGAAAAGATTTAACAAATTTTGGAAAAATGAGTTGGCATGTCGGTAAGCGGTGCGAACCATGACAACATTGATGAGTTTCACATTGAAACAATCACGTGTGAGGTGATATCCGAGATCAACGTGTCAGGTCAAAGAGTGCTGTACGAGATAATAACAATTCACAAAGCAGCTAAAATATCGACAAGTATAGGAGAGATTAAGGATTTAAAGGCGTATCCTGCAACTGTTCCGTGCATTGCAAGGAATCTAAGCACTCCCCCAACTTAATATTCACCCGGTGTGAACTTCAAGGTCGAATGTGCAGCTACTGAGAAATCTCTTGACAGCAACAAGCTCATAAACCTCCGGGTCCGGCTGGTCTTCCACATTCCACCAGCGAAGGTCTTTGACTTTCTCTTTCAGAAATGGTGTGCGGATGTTCAATCCATGCCAAGGCATCGGCACACATTTCACTTCATTCGTTCCTGAGGACCCGATCAAAAACCATAATGACCAACTTTTGGCACGTTCTTCATTTGGTCGAATTTTTGCAACTTCATTCAGCCACATTTTCTTTTTCTTTCCTCTTTCTCCATCAAAGGCAACAATTTCTTCTGTCGCCTATCTTGTGCAAGGACATTCCACCATCAACAATCCTAAGACTATCAATAGTTCCTCCTGGAACTTCCTGCACACTCACTCAGAGATTAGTTGGAGAGAGGGACCCAAGCCTTCACAGACTTGGGTCGTCCGTCATCATCGAGAATTGTAACATCCATTTCCCGATGATTCGGAATTGATGTAGCTCCCCCTGAAACAGTTACCGGTTTTGGTATCCAAATCTCTTTCTGTTTTTCATGTTTAACATCCAATTTAACAGATTTTGTTTGGATAATCTCCGGTTTTAAAGTCTTTTCAACTTCTTTTCTTTGTTTCTTTTTCTGTTTCTTTGCTCGCTGTTTAACAAGACGAGGATCCTGTTTTGATGAAACAGATCTTTTATGGTAATTGTTACCATGGGGGGCATCAATTTTTGACTTTCTCCTGGTGAGATATGGACAATTCTTAATGATGTGTCCATACTCACAACATTCAAAGCATGATCTCCGCTCAACAAACCTCGGAGTATCATAACTGCAATAGCCGGATGATGAGCTTCGTGATCTTGAGGTACTTGGTCCTACATCACAACCGTTTGTGTGTTGTGTATAGTTGTTTTGACTGTTTCTTTTCAAAATTTTACTTTGTTTAACAAAATCCTTATTGGATTTGTTTTTGGAAGTATCAATTTTATCAGTCCCTCTTGATTTCACGAGGTTTATCTTCCGAACCTTTTTCTTATTTTCGCCCTGTTTGCCTTTTCTATTCTCTTGGGCGGCATGATTTTGTTCACGGGGATCATCAACCTTTGCTTTCAGCTTATGAAGATATGGACAATTTCGAATGATATGTCCAATTGTTCCACACTCAAAACAATATCTTCGTTCAACAATCCCCGAAGCATCATGTGCTCGTCTTGACGATGATGATGAACTTTGTGATCCCGAGGTACTAGGTTTTGAACAGTTTGGATCATTTCTTTTCAAAACTGTTGCTTGTTTAACAAAATCTAAGTTAGATTTGTTCTCATAAGTTTCGATTTTGTCCGTTCCCTTAGATTTCACAAAGTTCACATTCTTGTTTTTCTTTTGGGTCTGTTTCTTCTGACCCTGAGTCGGTGCCTTTCCTTTAGGTTTGGCATGATTCTGCTGTTTTTGTACTGTTGGTAATTTCTTATTCCCAAATTGTTTTCGAATTTCAGCCTTTGGAATAGGAGGACACTGTGTAACTGTAACACGTGGTCCTGTCTTTCCCAAAAACTTACTTGTCGAATCTTCAAAGACTTTACTTATTAAAGATTGATTAACATTCTTAATAGGAAAATCTTTGTCAGAGTAGATTTTATCATCACCAACAAGAGTGTACAGCAAATTCACACCCTCCGACTCTTTTGCAGACGAGGACTCGATTGCAACAGTCTTAGCGGGTTTTGCAGGAGGATCACATAGAATGTAATTCTCGAGAGGTATGTCCCCATTTTTGACTTCCGCATCAGACTTTGCTGGGATGGTATCATCAGATTCATCATCAGAAGAATCAGCATCCTCAATGATGACTGGAGGATCCTGATTCAGTTCAGCAGAGGACACACATGCATCTGCTGAAGTATCTGAGTCTGGTGATACATCTTTCTTGTATCCGAGTCCTGCTGCAAACTCCTTTACATCTAGAGGAACAGATGGTTCAAAGAACACTCTATCCTCCTCGTCAGGCATCGCATCATAATTGTGTCTCACAGGTGGTGGACATTTCTTATATCCTATGCATGTGACATCCCGTTTTTCTTTCTGAACGTCAATGATGTGATCCAACACATAGCTAGAGCTCAAATAACTATCTAGCTTAAGTTGGATCGCATCACTTTCGGTTTTCACACAAGCCATTTCTTTTTGCATTGTCTCAAGACGTGAGATATACAAATTAATTTCCGTTTGTTTTCTGGAAACCATTTTAGTCAATTCAGTTTTATCTTTCTTTAACGTCTCAATCATTGACTTAAATTCTTTTTCATGGTTTTCATAAAACATATTGGCTTCTGTGCATTTTGAAAGATCCACGGTCAACTTCTGGTTGTGGATAAATGTCACATCATATTTCTCTTGCAAAGCTTCGTGTTTGCTTTGAAATTCACACCACTTGGCATTCAATGAAACATGTTTGTCTTGCAAGTCAAACAAACTAGCTTGTACAGCATCATGTTTGCCTTGCAACTCAGACATGTTTGCCTTTAATCTAGCACAATTATCACAATCTACAGCAGTTGGTTCATCAACACATACCTGACTGGAATTACTCTCAGGTGTTGGCCTTTCTGCATCAGAATCAATACCAGATCCATCCTCACTTGAACTTGAAGTTATATCACCTTCCACTGAAGTTGAAACATCTTCACCTGAACTTCTAACATGTTCAGAACTGTTATCATTCCCCGAGGATCCACCATTGCTGACATCTTTGACAATTTCAGCATACAACGCCGTTTTTGTCTGACTACTGTTCTTGGGATTAAGAAATGACGATTCTACAGTAGAATAATGGTGTTGCACGGCAACTGGGGGTAATGGATTTCCATACATGTCTGTGGTGGGAGCTGGCTTTACAGGAACTAGTTTTGGATTGCCAAAACAATCTGTGATTGTGACGTACTCCGTTTTTAATGGAGCATGTGAAACGGGTCTTGCAAACGAAGTACTGGAAGTTCCAAAATACATATCAGAATTGCATGGCACACTGGATCTTGCAGAAAACGTACTGCTCTCTGCAGTTGACGGATTACCCCATGCTGGATTCATTTTTGATCAGAAAAATGAAAACTATATCAATGTCTCAAAGGATAATAGCCACCCGAAAGATCACACAGCCGAAGGATCCTGGTTGCAAGATCTGAGATCACAGAAACTTGTTAACAATAAACTGACCACAATCGAAAGATCAATTATTGTTCGAAGGATCAACAGTACTCGAAAGATTACTGTTGAGTCTTGAACAATAATATCGAAAGATTCAAGAACTCGAAGGATTCCCTTTTGAAAGATCCTTATCTTTCGAGTCAAATCCCTATCTTTCGGACACTTATCTTTCGAATAGCTAACTTCCGAAGGATCACACTTGTTCGAATGATCAACAGTGTTCGAAGGATCACTGTTGACTTTCGAGCACTGGCTTCGAAAGACTCAAAATCTCGAAAGATTCACACTTGAAAGATCCTTATCTTTCGAGATAAAACAACTATCTTTCAAAAAGATTCCCTGATCGAAAGATGTGTTTCGAACTTCGAAGGACTACTCGAAAGATGTTTATCTATCGAGCTGTCACTGATCGAAGGATGGTCTTTCGATGTCGAAGGATATCTTTCGATGTCGAAGGATATCTTTCGAATGAGCACTGACACACTGACACAGATGTGACGGGTTGGTGAAAAGGTGATGGGTAGGTAAGTCAACTTTCGGCAGAATGGGTATGGCAGGCTGACAACTTTCCCACCAACCACGATTTTGAAATAAAATATGCCAAAAATGGAAAACTTAACCCAGAAACCGGTGACCGGAACCTTAACCGGAATATTGCCGGAATTCACCAAATCACTCAAAAACAAGTTTTCAAGTTACCCAACCCACTTTAAACACTCCCGGTTAGTTTAGACACGTTTTTACTCAAAGAAAAAGCAAGAAAAACAAGTAAAAACAGGTGCAAAACCAAGTGTTTCAACACACCAAACACTTGAACAAACCCGGTTTTAAACAAGGTAAAGAGCGAGGCTCTGATACCACTTGTAGGTCCCTTTTTCGCGGAGGATTACGAACCTAAACCTTGTTATACAAACCTACTAGCGAGTGCGGAATCCAAGCTAGCAAGCAAACCGAGTTAGTAGCAAGTAGAGAAACAAACACACAAGTTCACCGATTAACACAACTTGTATTAATGCAATGAGGGTTCGGTTACAAGCTCAATGTTTACAGAAGTGTTCTATAAACTCTCTAAGTGTGTGTGTGAGTTTGGACAGAATGCTCTCAAAGAATACTCTCTCTTTCTGTCTGTGTGTCTGTCTACCGAAACTCAACACATGCATGGGTATATATACCCAGCTCAGCAGGTCTGGATCGAAGGATCCGACAGATGGTCCGAAGGATCATCTGTCGACCACATGTTACACGAAAGATCAGCATGGACCTCGAAGGATCATCCTTCGAGGTCTAATGGTCGAACCATGGTCGAACCATATCTTTCGATCACCTCGAAGGATCAGGTGTATCCTTCGAGGCTATCCTTCGATCAGAACATCTTTCAACTGTTGTCCAAGTCACACCGGAGGATGGTTGACTTGGTCAACTTACAATACAAATCAGGACATCGTTTATATCAGACCGAATACAGACAAAGTACAGACACAAGTGCACCAACAAGAAGGAAGACTTGAAGACCGAAGACGAGTAACAGACAAGGGGGAGTTTGTTGATGCATTTTTGTGTCTGTCACTAGTCTTGTAATTTACGATGTATTTAGTACGGTCTTTTATCGTTTATCGAGTCTGTATTTGCCGTCGACCAAGTCGGATATCCTCCTATCCGCTTGTGTCTGACTTGTTTGTCTCCTTTTGGTTTGTATTGATCTATGAACAATGCATGTTGCATGAAAAGGGTAGTTCTGTCATTTTTAGGTGTTTATTTGTTGTCTGTTGTTTGCTGTCTGTTTGCAGCAAACAACTGATCTGTTGCAGCCATCGACGAAACAGACTGTTTCGTCGAACACTTAACGACGAAACAGGCTTGTGACATTTATCTTTCTGTTTCGTCATGGTCAGCAACGAAACAGACCTGTTTCGTCATGGTCAGCGACGAAACAGACCTGTTTCGTCGTCTGATGGGCTTAGTGTTGGGCCCAGTTCCGTTTCATCGAGCCTAGTTTGGTTTCGTCGAGTTCTATGGCCCAGCTGCTATAAATAGACACCAGATGTTTCGTTTACAACTTAGAGATAAGAGCATACCCAAAGGTCATTCTGTCTAGACTGTGTTTGTATCAGTTGTACTCTTATCCAGTTTAATCAATTGAGTGTGTTTCATTGGTTAAACCACTGTGTTTACTGCATTGTATGTTTGATTTGGCATAGTTACGGGGATTCCGCACCCGTAACATTGTTTGTTATAAACAAGGATTAGGTTATTGATATCGATCCTCCGATTTCGGGACCTACAGTAACAATAATATATCAACAACAAAAGAAAAAGAAAATATTAATAAACTAAATCTAATACTTAATAAAATGATAAATAAACAAATAAATAAATAAAGCCTTAAAAAACAAACAGAAAAGCAAACCAAACGTTTACTATAACAAATTAATATTGACTTTATATTAATATAAGTTATGACCCGTAGACTTGCTTTACTTTTTGGTTTGTGTTTCCAATGCTATAGTTTGTGTTTCCAATGCTAACTATTATAATAATAAAAACATCATCTTCTTCAACATTAAAAGTAATGTCGTTGCGACTTTTTTAACGTCGACCGGAAATTTTGTTTCCGTTGACCGGAAATTTTTAGGGGTATCCTAATATTTGCTTAGGGTATCCTCAATACATAAAACGGAGATTAAAAAGGAAAAAAAAATATACTTCGCGAAGAAAGTTGAGGGGTATCCCATGCAACTATTGGATTGCATGTAGATCCGCCACTGCCACCAAGAATAATGGTTTGATTTTATAATAACTCGAACAAAAGATTTTAATGATTTTTCACATTGTTTTATATCAATATGCACGTAATATTATATAATAATCTCATTTACTGTAGTTACTATGTTTTGTTAATTATAATTGTACAGTTATTATACAAGTGATGATCCTATAACACAGTAAAATTTTACTATTACAAATGAGGTGGTGGCCCATTGGCAAAGGCAAAGCCTTTAAAACACCTAGGTTGGGAAGGGGAAGGTTTTGGATTCAAGTTCTATAGACGACAGGGAATTAAAGAAATTAGCAGTTAAAAAAAAGTAAAATTTTATTATTAATCTTAATATGGTATGGTGTGGTGTACACGATTATGTAATACGATATAATATAATATAATATGATATGATACGACGATAAGGTACATCATGGCATGACATGATATTATATATGATATGATACGATACAATACAAAATGGTATGGTATGATACGATACTATACCGTGTAAGATGATATTAGACAATATGATATGTTATGATGTACAACCGAAACACTATATCTTTCAACATCTTAGGACAACATTGAACTTAATAGTTCTATCACTTCAACATCTTAGGACAACACCGAACTTAATAGTTCTATCACATTCATCAAAATTTCTATCAATCACAACCTTTATCCATCAAAACATTGATGATAAGAAAAACTATAACAATTGTATAACATAAGTTGAATAGCTGATTAACTAACAGCCTCTGATTCTGAACAACTGTTGTCAAAAGTCTTGGACTTCTTAATTAGTGCTACCTGCATCATTATTCTTGTTTCTAGTTTCCACCTTGTAATCAGTGAATCTCATCATCCGTGCTACCTTTATTTTTCATATTGGAATTTAATTTATATAAAAAAATTAGAGGATCTACACAAGACTGCAACTCGTATGACATTGATTTTTCCAAATTTTGAGCGGATATTTATTTTACGGTATGATTGAATCAACGGTGAAAACCGACTTATGAACAAAGAGTGATTAAAGATGCTGGTAACAACAAAAAGAAAGAAGCAGACAAAGAAGAAAACCTCCAAAATTCAAAAATATCGTTTAATGCGGGATATTTATAAGGATCCAGCAAGTGAACTCGGTGCAAACTGTGACATAACAAATTCTGAAAACAATAACAGAAGTTTTGTTATGGCAACAGAAGACGAGTCTGCTATTGATGTGACTTTGGAATCAATGACTCGACAGGAACCTTAACCCCATTGTCTTGAATGGGAACCCTATGAACTATCAACATGTTATGAACCGATCTTGACACACTGGCCAAAGATCTGGGTATCATGTTAAGAACAGATCGACAACAACAGATCTATCAAAAGGTTGAGGCAAGTAGCAAAAGTGAAAAAGAAAAGAAGATATTTGGAAATGTAAGAAATAATTTTTATTGGGAAATCGATATACGATTGGAATAAACTAAAAGAAAATTTCTGATGAATGAAATCGAATGTGCATCTCTGATCTCTGCCCCCAACCCTATTTATAGAAGGAGTGCCCAGTATCCCTACACCAACCCCACATATTTTAAAATAGACCCCAACTCTTATACCCAAATACACTTTTGGTCAAGGCTAAGAAGTTCGAATATAATTTCATGATTTTTCAATGATAACATCCAACGTTAATATTTGGGCACTAATGCCACTATTGAATTTTTAGAGCTATATATGATTTTTAGTTACTATTATGTCTGTAAAAGCGACTGATGCTAAGGTCGTAAGTATTTTAAAACCAAGTATGTATTTTAAGTAGATTTTTTTAGTTAAATTCAATCAAACGAGTTCCATAAAACGGTTATTGTGTCAAATTATATGAAATTTTGATAGGAGAACTTTAACAATAAGGTGCAGTGTACTATAAAAGGAGTGGGGTTCGATCCCCGGTAAGCTTAGTCATTTAAAAAAAGGGGAATTGGCCTGTAATAATCCCACCTCAGAATATTCCCCCCACCAGTCCCACCTTTCACCTATTTTTCCTACAATGGTCCCCCGTTAAAAAAACTTAACGGAGTTAACTTTTTTTTTTCCAAATTACAAACAGATTTTTTAGAACTTTTGATCAGAACGACGATACGAGTCCATTGATGTAAAACTTGCCTCGAAACGGTGCTCCAAGTGACTTGATTTTGGTTAATTGGAAATTTAAACACCCGAATTAAAGCGTCGTTTTCATCGTTTGGAGCATCGTTTCGAGGCAAGTTTTACATCAATGGACTCGTATCGTCGTTCTAATCAAAAGCCCTGAAAAATCTGTTTGTAATTTGGAAAAAAGCTTAACTCCGTTAGGTTTTTTTAACGGGGGACCATTGTAGGAAAAATAGGTGAAAGGTGGGACTGGTGGGGGGAATATTCTGAGGTGGGATTATTAGTGGCCAATAAGGTCTAGGTGGGATTATTACAGGCCAATTTCCCTTAAAAAAAACTATTATGACAATATGGTACGCAACTTACTAATTATTATGTCTATCACCAATACAATAGTGCTTGCTTGTTCGAAAAGCTAACTCGAAATGGACGTAGTTTCCTTTTGGTTGCATATAACACCCTCTTGATCTGTTTATAAGATCTCAAATTTACACAACTAAATTAAGACTACCTAATTGTGACGGTTTATCTTAACTTCTATATAACTCGTACTTTTTTAGAAACAATTACGAGGGAACTCATTGATTTCCGTATTTTATGTACCAGTTACGAACTTGGCACATGGACTTCGCTTGAGATCTTTATATTTTAGTGGGAATATTTGTGTTAAATCCAAACTCACATTCACCAAAGTAGAATAATATGAGATCTAGTAACGTTCAAAACTTGTGACATGCATCTCTAATATTCAACGCAACATATGCAACCACATGTCGCTTTATCCCAAATTTCACAAAAAATGGAATAAAATAAGCACCATTTGTTTGATCTCAAGATTTACACAACTAAATTTAACTACATAATTGTGACGGTTTAACTTAAACTCCATATAAACTCATGCATTATTAGACACTATCAAGATGCAATATTGTGTGTTCATTTCCAGTTTTTAAGTACCAGCAAGATGATATTACGATCCAGGGACATAGACCTTCATTTGAGATATCTATATTTTCTTTATGAGAATGTATTGAGTGTTGAACAAACTCACATCCACTAAACTAGAATTATATGAGGGTTTGTAACGTTCAACGCTCGTGACATGCATCTCAAGTATTCAATGGAGCATATGCAAACTGCATGTTGCTTACGTACATTCAACCTGATGTGGTGAAGCGACAAGAGGTAGGCCAACAAACCAACTTATCATCTCATGTTTCCAATCTACTTATAATCCAAACAAGAGAAACAAGCTTCCCATCCTATGTAATAATCGAAGTAAATCATGTGAGAATATTATCTGCTTTGCCCTCGGTGGGTTACCTATCTAGAAACTAATGAATTTTTTTCACCCAACGAGTTGCTCGCCCTGGCAAAACGCGTCCTAGTAGAGAAAGTTTCCACTCCATTATAAGGAAAGCTTTCATCCCCCTAAACAAATGTTAAGACTTACATCTCAACCTCGCTTACGGAACCCAACATCCGCTGGCACACAGACCTAGCCCAGGCTAGGCTATCTCAAACCATTTGTGACATCCCAAGTAAACCGTGCAAGGATATTACCCGCTTTGCCCGCACTAGGTTGCCCAATCAAGAACTACTTACGCTTTGTTTTCACTTTACAAATTGTTTGCCCAGGAAAAACACATCATGGTAGAAAAGGTTTTTCCACTCCTTGTATAGAACACTTCATTTTCTCCCTGAACTGATGTGGGACTTACCTCCTATATTATGTGTGCAACTTCTAAAAACTTACAACTGAAAATCACATTATTTTGATAACACATACGGTCTTTGAACCCAACATTTAGACAATTACTACACTATCTAAAGGTTAGCAGAATCTTCAAGGTCGAAGATATATTTTATGTCATTGAATTTAAGATCTCCCTTTTTCTATCTTGTTTATATGGCTTTCACAAGTCAGTTATAGTTCAAAAATTTATAACTACGTGCCCTTTTGATATAAATTAATCATGGGTTCATCTTCATATGCCACTCAAGCATAACACAGGTAATGAGTGGTTAGGGGGAATCTTGAATAAGTTTCCATATGTGATACTCATCTCACACTAATGTGACTATATTGAGATCAAACGGGTGAGTTACAAATCAGTTTTCCATTATTGGTCAATTTGGTTATTTATGGTCGATTTTAGCTAAAGTTGCCTTCCTAGTTGGCACCATGTTACAGGAGGAGCTAAGGCAGTATATTATGCTCACGCAACATAGATGAACGTTGCAGCTTTATTCAACCCTAGAAAATGAAACTAACCGAGTTTATTTTAGTAACAAATATACACATTTTCATAGTTTCTTCTTTTACATCTAGTTTATGTTTGTGTTATTTTTAAAGAAAGGAAAAATTACACGTTTTGTCCTTTATCTTTATACCCTTTTTCAGGCGGTGTCCTTTTCAACGAATTTTGACCGGTTTTGCCCTTTATAGGGAATTTTGTTACGCGTTTTGTCCTTTAACCCTAACCCAGTTAGATTTTTTTTGTTAAATCTGATCATGTGACTTGCATGTGAGGGTATTTTTGTCATTTCACCTTAAAGGACTAAATTTGTAAATAACTTCTCTCCACCACCACCAAACACCCTCTTACCACCGTGACTGCCGGCACCAGCCACCACAAAATTAATCGATCAAATTAAATTACAGATCATTTTGTAATCAAATTACAAGGAGTTGATTGAAGTTTAGGCAACACAAACAAATCTAATCAAAATACATCATAAATCACAGATCAATTTGTAAATATGTATAGAACATAACCTAACTTAAACTTTTGTAATCAATAATTAACATACTGAATCACGTCGCAAGATGTCTAATAGGTGCCGACTTCTCTTTCTCTTGTCTTCATCATCCAAAAGAAACCGTGTTGTTTAAATTGAAGGCAAGAAAATCAAGGAAGGTTTTGGATTGAATTGAAGACGATTTAACAAGAACATTTCCCACCAGCAACCACCATCCGCCACCAGCAACCACCTCACCCACTTAAGACCCTACTACTCTTCCTTATTTTAACTCACAATCAAAACAAGAATTTCTCATTTGTCACAAATCACTTGGTGGAATCAACAGATCTGGAAAGAAATGGCGTTTGGGTGCGGCGACGGGGGTTCTAGGTTTCCGACGGAATCAACAGATTTGGAAAGATAGGGCGTTTGGGGGCGGCGACGAGGGTTCCAGGGTCCCGACGGTGGTGGTTTTTGATTGGTGGTTGTAGTGGTTGTGACGGCGATGGATGTTAGGCGACGCCGGGGTTGAATGGCGGTGGAAGATTCTGAACGGGTAGTGGTGGGTTGTTGGCAGGTGGGCGGCGGGTGGTTGTGGGTTGATGGTGGTGGCGATGACAGGTGGGTTAATGGTGGTGAGAGGTGGGAGGTGGTGGGTTGAATGTGTGAGAGAGTGTGTGGCAGGGATGGAGAGATCTGGAAAGAGAGAGTGAGTGATATAGAGAGATAAAAGAGAGTTATTCTAATAATAATTTAAAAATGTTTTGTTTTATTTTTTAAATAATATTAAATAAAGGGATAAAAAGACTAAAATACCATTGGGTAACCAGATTTAACAAAAAAATATAACTGGGTTAGGGTTAAAGGACAAAATGTGTAACAAAATTCCCTATAAAAGGCAAAACCTGTCAAAATTCGTTGAAAAGGACACTGCCTAAAAAATGGTATAAAGATAAAGGACAAAACGTGTAATTTTTTCTTAAAGAAATATATTCATGCAATTTCTCCAAATACAACCTTATCTACATACATGTCTTACCATTAGGGCTGCAAATGAACCGAACGAACACGAACAAGACCTTGTTCATGTTCGTTTGTTAAGAAATATATGTGTTCACGAACTGTTCATGAACACTTACCGAACGAGATTTTGTGTTCGTATTCATTTGTTAAGGATAAGAATTTGTTTGTGTACGTTTGTGTTTGTTAATTTTAGGAAAGGAACAAAAGCGAACGTTGATGAACACAAATAGAAACAAACAAATGTTCGTTAACAAAATATATAATACACTGACAATTATCAAATATTTAATTTCGGAATTTTGAAGTATTTAAATAAAATATAAAAACTAAAAATACTAATGAACTATCGAAAACAAACAAACATGTTATCAAACGTTCACGAACATAAATGAACGAACGCGACCTCTGTTCGTGTTTGTTCATTTAACTACAAAACCGGAATTTTTTGTTCGTGTGTTCGTTTGTTTATAATAAACGAATGTACACAAACGAACTTCCGGCCGAACGGTTCACGAATAGTTCACTGAACGTTTGATCCGTTTGCAGCCCAACCTACCATTCTGGTGGGCACCATGTTATAGGAGCTAAGGCTGTATATTATGCTCATGCAACATAGATGAACGTTGTCGCTTTATTCATGAACCGTTATATAGGATCAACCCTAGAAAATGCAACTAACCAAGTTTATTTTGGTAACAAATTTACACATTTTCATAGTTTCTTCTTTTACATCTAGTTTATGTTTGTGTTATTTTTAAAGAAATATATTCATGCAATTTCTCCAAATATAACCTTGTCTACATACATGGCCTACCATTCTTCAACACTACTTCCAATTGGCTATCTGCCTCATGATATATTCCGGCTGTTATGAGCAAATATAAGTTTATATATTTAGTAACCCACACACGTATATCATATCCACTAGAATGATGTCTTCCAAAAAAAGTATCTTTTGATAAATAATAAATTTCATTTAATCTTTACTAATGAAGAATTTAGGGTTAATATCAAACCTCGGGTTTTAAAGTTTGCTTTAAGCCTTCAAAAATGGTATAAAGATAAAGGACAAAACGTGTAATTTTTTCTTAAAGAAATATATTCATGCAATTTCTCCAAATACAACCTTATCTACATACATGTCTTACCATTAGGGCTGCAAATGAACCGAACGAACACGAACAAGACCTTGTTCATGTTCGTTTGTTAAGAAATATATGTGTTCACGAACTGTTCATGAACACTTACCGAACGAGATTTTGTGTTCGTATTCATTTGTTAAGGATAAGAATTTGTTTGTGTACGTTTGTGTTTGTTAATTTTAGGAAAGGAACAAAAGCGAACGTTGATGAACACAAATAGAAACAAACAAATGTTCGTTAACAAAATATATAATACACTGACAATTATCAAATATTTAATTTCGGAATTTTGAAGTATTTAAATAAAATATAAAAACTAAAAATACTAATGAACTATCGAAAACAAACAAACATGTTATCAAACGTTCACGAACATAAATGAACGAACGCGACCTCTGTTCGTGTTTGTTCATTTAACTACAAAACCGGAATTTTTTGTTCGTGTGTTCGTTTGTTTATAATAAACGAATGTACACAAACGAACTTCCGGCCGAACGGTTCACGAATAGTTCACTGAACGTTTGATCCGTTTGCAGCCCAACCTACCATTCTGGTGGGCACCATGTTATAGGAGCTAAGGCTGTATATTATGCTCATGCAACATAGATGAACGTTGTCGCTTTATTCATGAACCGTTATATAGGATCAACCCTAGAAAATGCAACTAACCAAGTTTATTTTGGTAACAAATTTACACATTTTCATAGTTTCTTCTTTTACATCTAGTTTATGTTTGTGTTATTTTTAAAGAAATATATTCATGCAATTTCTCCAAATATAACCTTGTCTACATACATGGCCTACCATTCTTCAACACTACTTCCAATTGGCTATCTGCCTCATGATATATTCCGGCTGTTATGAGCAAATATAAGTTTATATATTTAGTAACCCACACACGTATATCATATCCACTAGAATGATGTCTTCCAAAAAAAGTATCTTTTGATAAATAATAAATTTCATTTAATCTTTACTAATGAAGAATTTAGGGTTAATATCAAACCTCGGGTTTTAAAGTTTGCTTTAAGCCTTCAAAAATGTTGAGCCGCCTCTGCTTAAAGAACAAACCAATATAAAATTTTCATCAAAATGCATATTTGGCCGACTAGAAGATTATAGATCTTTGGATGCATAGTATTTCGGGTTAGCCTGATTTTCAATTTAGTTATTATTCATGTGTCTTTTAGGGTGTTGTTAAGGTGTCTATTAGGTTGTTGATGACTTTAGTTTCTCGGTAGGTCTTTGCATCTTCCATGATGATTGAATCACTATCAGGTGGATGTTGGTTTAGATTTTTAGTATTTATAATTTACACTTATTGAACAAGTGATAATTTATGGAACGAAGCAAAACTTTTATAGTAATCTTATAGCAATATAAACATTGTAACATACGGCCTCTCGTACTAACAATATTGTTTGGTATGTTCTTTACGAGCTCACAGATTTGTTTTTGATTGCCCATGGAGAATTCAGATGAGGTCAAGCATGCTAGTACTACTCATACATGAGGACACTTAACTGTCAAGCTCAACTCTCATACACATCCGTTGCGCCTAAGACGTGCTAGTGTTATTTGAGATAGAAAATTTCATATGGGATAGTATCTTTACAGTAAACAAAATGATGTGGATTCGCCTGAGGTTGGAGGGGGCGCAACGTGTTGGGACTATGCGATCACCGTGAAACACCGCGCTACGTGATGGTCACGTCTGTAATGGATGATGCAATTATTTAAATTTTATTATTTTTGTATTTCCTTCTTTGCCTTTCTATTATTTTTTGTTTTGACAACTAATACATTAGTTTGGAGTAAAGCTTTTGTTTTATCATGAAATAATTTTGTTATTTAAACAAATGTTTATGCCAGGGTAACATGTAAGGTTAAAAGTGTTGATTCTTGTTGATAAATTTATAAATGTCAAAAGGATTAAATAAATTGAACCTTTATTCTAAAATGGCAATAAAAACATAAAAATTAGTTAATTAATGTGCACTATATATATTTTTCAATATAAATTGTAATTTAGAGTTTACTAATACACCTTAACATATACCTGTGGGTATATATTATACAAGTAGTTTACAATAAAGACATGTTATCAAAATATGTGTTAATCACTTGCAGGAAGGATAGAAAAAATCGTGACTTAAAGCTTGTAATGGAGTCTCATGAAAATGTTGAAAACCATGTTTGTCGATTCTACTAGAACGCAAATAGAAATGTTGTAGGAAGTGGAATTGGCACATTAACTTTTATGTTGTTTTTTTTTTAATTTTTTATTTATGTTGTTTTTTTTCTACTTTTTATTTTTAACTTTTATATGTAATACGATACGATACGATACGATACGATATGATTTCATATAATATGATACATACCATTCAATACAATGTGATATGATATGATATGGTACCATACAAGATAATAACAAACAATGATTATTGATATTATTCATTTTTGTCAAATTGTAAATAAGACTAGAATTTATATCATAAATAAAATTAGAAAAATGTTAATTCCATGGCAACTCAACATAATTTGTTTTTAAAACCCACTTCAAAATTAGCTCTTTCGATCATAATTCCATTGCCTTTAGGTTTGGTCTAAATTTTCGTGTTGTTCATTAATCAAGTGTTTTTCAACGGTGCCGTTTAGATGTCTCTTTAGTATATGAAGCTAGTTTATTTATGATATGATCGCTGTTGGAGTTGACTGAGGGGCCACATAAATACGTACAACAACGCAAAAAAAAAAATGTTAGACTGAACACGCGAAGGCCACAAATGATATAAAGACTATTTGTACTAATTACAGTTAGTATGGAGGGTTTAAATGAATTTCAGAATGATATAAAATAGCTATTTTAAACAAAAGTTTTAAAAACTGTAAACTACCATCAAGCTTTAAACAAAAATATTTTATGTATGATCAATGGTTTAAATTATTGTACAACAAATTGTGCAAATCATAAAGGGAAACAGGTAGCATTGATGATCAGAATGGTGATATGGGCTCTTGCTTGGTAGCCCAAAAGAAGAATCTGAAATTAATGAACAAAATATGCTGTAAAAATATGATGTGCTCTTGTTTGATTTAATGAAAATTTATTCTTAATTAATTAAGATTATATGTCTGATGTTCGTTTCAAATGAGTAATCCGAGAAAAAATGTCACTTAAGAACATGTTTGTATACAATCATAATCAAACAATGTAGGAATCTCATAAAATACATTCTTTTGTAAACCGAGGTGCTACAATCCAGCATAATTTGAACAATTAGAAGACCATACACAATTAGATGCAACCTTATTCCAGATCCACATAAACAAACACCCAACTAATTTTCGAACTCATCGATGTCCTTCTGAGCCTCACTGATTTTCGGGGCTATTTCCTCGAGCTTTGATTTTGCTGTAGAATAGGCCTCGTCACAACTAAGGCGAGCTATTTGACTAGAGCTTCTATGTCGCAACGTTGACGGATGACAGAATGAGCGGCTTCGTACACCACCGGTGTACAAGTGATTAATTACGCTCATAATTACCGACTCATCCCATGCAATCAAAGAGTGACACGTTGCATTAAGGACATGAAAATGCACAGAAGTCATGCTTGCAATGACATGCGACATCTTCTACAACACCCAAATTAATTACCCTATGAACGATCAACATGTTATGAACCGATCCCAATACACGGACCAAAGATCAAGCATAGATTACAGCAAAAACAGAATGAAAAGACAAAATTCAGAAACTTTTGTCAAGTCATGATTTTTTTGCTTCAATAGATTAAAGATCGATCTATCAAGGTTGAGGCAAGTAGCAAAAGGGAAAACAAAAAGACTATGATTTTGAAATGTATGAAACGATTTTGATTGAGTAATTGATATATAACTGAAATGAACTAACAGAAAGATTCAGCCATTACAGCCGCCGCTGATGAATGAAATTGAGAGTGCATCTCAGATCCCCACCCTCTAACCCTATTTATAGAAAGTGGGGGTGCCCCATAACCCTAATCTAACCTCACATATTTTCAAATAGACCCCAGTAATTATTAGCAAATACACTTTAACTCTTTAATATGCCTACCGCGGGATTCCTACTAGTGACTTGGGTGATCAAAGGCCAAAGGCCTAACCGGGTAATCTAGCAGTCAAAAAAAATAATTTGGCACTGATATTAATAAGTAATGTGTTTACAAGCCAAATACATATTTAGATTTTAGAGCTAATGAATTTTACTTTACTATGATAAATGTAAAACGCTACTGATATGAGTTTTGAAAATATTTTTAAAACCAAGCATCTATTTCAAGTTCTTTAGTACATGTTTTTTTGTTGAATTTGATCAAATAAAATTTCATACGAGGGTAATTATGGTCAAATTATTGAGAATTTGATTGGAGACTTTTTTTTTCTTATAGGACATTAAGATTGTTTGTTTTCCATTATATATAAACGGTGGGGTGTTTAGGTAGCAAGCTCCTTTGGCTTGTATTCAGGTGTCCTCTCGTTATGTTGATCGAGTGACCCTTTTTAACTTTTGTTAAAATTAATAGGTGTTCCATTGGGCGTGGTAGGTCTTTTGGTTTCATAAATTACTGGGTAATAGTTTCCGTCAATGGTTGTCTGTTGGCAGTAATTATCACCTTTTGGGTTGCTTCTTTGTAGTTGTTTATTGAATGAACATTTTTCTATATAAACTCGTGCTTTACTAGAAACTATCATGATGCAACATTGCGCGTTAATTACCGTACCAGCGTTAATTACCGTACCAGCAACGATGATATTACGTTTAGGGACATAGACCTTCATTTGAGATCTCCATCCACTAAACTAGAATTATACGAGGGTTTGTTACACCGTCACATGAATCTCTAGTATTAAATATGAAAACTTTATGTCGCTCACATACATTAAACCTAATGTGGTGAAGCGATAAGAGGTAAGCCAACAAAGCTAATAAACCAACTTACCATCTGTGTTTTCCTATCTACTTGTAACCCAAACAAAAGAAACAAGCTTGTCATCCTACGTAACAACCCAAGTAAATTGTGCGAGGATATTATATGCTTTCCCCCATGGGTTACCCATCCAAGAACTAGCGATTTTGTTTTCACTCAATGAACTGCACTCCTTAGCAAAATGTGTCCTGGTATAGAAGATTTCCACTCCATTATATCATTATATGGAAAGATTTATTCCCCCTAAACTGATGTGAGACTTGTATCTCCACCCCCTTAGGATTCCAGCGAAGAGGAACACGAACCTGACCCTTGGCTCTGGTACCATTTGTAACATCCCAAGTAAACCATATTAGGATATTGTCTGTTTTGCCCCGGCTGGGTTGCTTGTAGGTCCCTTTCCGGAGGATGACGAACCTAAACCTTGTTATACTAACCCACTAGCGAGTGCGGAATCCAAGCTAGCAAGCAAACCGGGATGAGACAAGTATAAAGCACAACACACAAAGATTCACCGATTAACACCACTGTATTAATACGTATGAAAGGTTTCGGTTACAAGCTCAATGTTCACAAATGTGTTTTGCAAACTCTCTAGTGTGTGTGTGTGTTTTCTGGACAGAATGCTCTCAAGAACTCTCTCTCTTTCGGTGTGTGCATCTGTGTTCTCAACACACTGCATGGGTATTTATACCCAGCATCTGATGTCTGGTCCGAAGGATTCGATAGATGGTCCGAAGGATCATCTTTCGAATGCAAGGCTTTCGAAGGATCAGCAAGGACCTCGAAGGATGATCTTTCGAGGTCTATCAATCGAAGCATATCTTTCGAGGTGATCGAAGGATCTACATTATCCTTCGATCACTCATCCTTCGAGTCAGACAACTTACATCAAATTTACAAACTGTTGTCCAAGTCAAACCGGAGGATGGTTGACTTGGTCAACTTACCGAAAAATAACAAGGACATCGTTTACATCGTGACCGAATACAGACAAAGTACAGACACAAGTGCACCAACAAACTCCCCCTTGGCTGTAGCTTTGTCTTTATCTTCTATAGTTGTAGACTCGTCTCGAACTTCGATGGTCTTTGGTCTTCGAGTTCTCAAAACTCTGATGTCCTTTCAAGTCTTCAAAGTCGGAGGATCTTCAAAGTCTTCACGTATTGAAAGCAGAGAGTGTATCAACAAACTACCCGTATCATGTAGGAAGTGTGTTGACAAACTCCCCCTTAACATAAGCTCCCCCTTGAGTTATGCTCGTGAAAAAACTTGATCTTTATGAAGTGAGATCCTTGTGATGTTGATGATGGTCAGCGGCTACTCGATCATTTTCATCACTTGAGTGCCTTCACGTCGTGTCTTCGTTCCAAAGCTTTGTCATCGACCATGTTCTCCCAGCCTTTAGAATCTGCACATGCAAGAAATCTAAACGCATAATGAGAACACTGTTTGGAATATAGTTAACATAAACAAATGACACACTGATGACCATGTCACTATCAAACACCGTCCGACAGTTTGAAAGTTTAATAAATTTGTCAATTTTAGTTTTAACTTTCAAAACTTGCAAATTTCGACCGTTTATGAAGATTTAGTCAATTCGGTTTTCGTTCAGGTTTCAGGTAACGAAGACTCGAGATCCAACATCGTATGATCGAAAATAAAGTAGAAATAAAATCTTTTTGGCTTTTACAAAGTTTATATTAAAACACGCCTAAAATCTTTTTGGTATTTTTGAAATTAAAAGACAACAATTTAAAATCCTTTGAGTGTTATCAAACGACATCACCGCTAATGTCGTGCTGATATGCACCAAACGACGAAACTGTTTAAAAGAAAACAATAAAAGTTAAGCAGTAAATAAATAAATATATACAAACATTCTTTTTGCGAGTTTTGAGGGTAAGAGAATCATATCAGTGTACGGTCATGCCAAAACACTCTTGTTGTTCAGTGAATTAACATTAAGATAAGCATCCTATAACAATTATCGGTATTGTTGTCCACTTAAGCTCAACTTATCAGATGTAATCATGGCGAGGGGATACGTTAAGGTATAATTTATACTTACCGACCGGTGTTCATCCACATCACGACACATTCCCGTATCAAGGTATGCACGAGAGTTCATCTTACCGGTGAGTATACCGATTATCATCTGTTTGACCGTATATGATGTGAGATTCTCACTTATTTTGATTTGAAAACAAGCCCTATGTGATATAATCACTTATTGATGAGGAACTTGATTTTCGTATGCATGAGGGCACAGGTGCAAGTCCGTGAACAGGTCAGTACTTCCGTACAGCAGAGAGACGAACTTGACACCCGGATAAATGTGATATATTATCACTTATTTGATATGGACATGTGATTGTTTATCACTTATTGAGGTCGAATGCAGTATGCAATATGTACACGTATGTATAGTATCATGGAAGATCTAGACTTGCGTCCCCGTTATTTTTCGGTAAAAGATACAACCATGATACCCAGATGATAAGCAGCATAAAGACCGAATATCTCAGAACCTCGGCAATCTATCAAACGAAATTTCGGTACTAAGACCATATGCCAATGAATGGTTCCCACCTGGTCTTCAGTCGATTAAGATTTATATCACCCTGCACACTTTAAAATGATTGTGAGCCTACCGATACATCTTATATAGAGCTGCTTATCATTTTTCATTTAAGGTTTAAAGAGGTTTGAATAGACCACTGATGTACTATCATTTTCTCTTTTGCTCGCCAGGAAACTCATTTTTGTTTTTCTATTGTTTTTGTGCTTTTGAATTTTTCGATGTTTTTGGATTTTCAGATTTTTTTGGATTTACTCCCCCTAAAATCAATAAACTAAGAGAAATTTAAAACACAAGGATATTTACAAAAATGATTTTCCGATGTTGGTTTTACTCTTGCTTGACCTTAATGCCGTTTACCAATAATAAAAAGTCAAATCTTGATTTGTCAAATGCTTTGGTAAATAAGTCGGCACGTTGGTCATCGGTGTGGACCTTAACAACATCGATTAGCCTTTTCTCAAAGCAATCACGTATGAAGTGATATTTGATTTCGATGTGTTTGGTCTTTGAATGCTGCACAGGATTTCTAGTGATATCTAAAGCAGCAGAATTATCAACGTAAATAGGAGTAGTTAGGAATTCAAAACCGTAGTCCCGCAATTGTTGTTGGATCCAAAGAACTTGGGAGCAACAACTTGAGGCAGCAATGTATTCAGCTTCGCATGTTGATGTAGCTACACACGTCTGCTTCTTGCACTGCCATGTGACTAGGCGATTTCCTAAAAACTGACATCCAGCCGTTGTGGATTTGCCGTCGATTTTACATCCGCCAAAATCAGAATCACTGAATGCGACCAAGTCAAAGTTATTATCCCTAGGATACCACAGACCGGTGTCGGGGTAAGCCTTCAAATAACGAAAAATCCTTTTTACAGCTGCAAGATGAGAGGCCTTCGGGTTAACTTGATATCTGGCTAGCAGGCACGTTGGATACATTATGTCTGGCCTTGATGCTGTGAGGTACATAAGAGATCCGATCATTGCGCAATAGTTTGAGGGGCTAACAGCTTCTCCCTTCAAGTCAGGAGTAATTCCGTGATTTGTTGGCAATGGGGTACCAATGGGCGTTGCATCAGACATCTGGAACCGGCTCAAGATGTCACCAACATATTTAGTCTGATGGATGAATATCCCAGACTCTGTTTGTTGTACTTGTAGGCCCAAGAAGAAGGTCATTTCCCCCATAGCACTCATCTCGAATTTATCCTGCATTATGCGCTCGAAATTCCTACACAAGACATCATTAGTAGAACCAAAAATAATATCATCAACGTATACCTGTACCAGAAGAAGATCTCCATCTTGTTCTTTGATGAAAAGAGTACAGTCGATAAGACCTCTACGAAAACCGTTCTCCAGCAGATAGTGAGATAAGGTTGCATACCAAGCTCGCGGTGCTTGATGAAGACCATAGAGAGCTTTGTTGAGCAACCAAACCCGATCGGGATGGATAGGATCTTCAAAACCTGGAGGCTGTTCGACGTACACCTCTTCGTCAACCACACCATGTAAGAATGCACTTTTCACGTCCATCTGATAAACCTTGAATCCTTTGAAGGACGCATAGGCTAGAAAGATTCGAATTGCTTCGAGACGTGCCACTGGTGCATACACTTCGTTGTAGTCGATCCCTTCAATCTGACGAAAACCTTGAACGACTAAACGTGCTTTGTTTCGGATAACAACTCCGCGGTCATCCTTTTTGCATTTGAAAACCCAACGGGTACCAATCTTCTTGTATCCAGCAGGTTTCTCTACGAGTTTCCAGACACCCAGCTTCTGGAATTGTTGCAGTTCTTCCTGCATTGCTTCAACCCAAGCGTTATCTTTCAAGGCTTCTTTCCACGTTCTTGGTTCTTCCTGTGAGACATAACACGCGAAGAACCAATCGTTTTGTTGCCCGGATTCTCGAATAGCTGCATACAAGCCTGCATTGTTGTTGTTTCGCAACATGTTTCTTGTTTGAACGCCACTTTGCACATTTCCAATGATGTTTTGTTGAGGATGGGTATTATGAATCCTTGTTTCTGGATTATCTGAAACTGGAATATTTATACCCAGGTTGTTGAGATTGAGATCAACAACCAAATCAAGGCCCGGAATTGACGAAGAGGATGATGCAGTAGCCTCAGCTGTTCTATGGGCATCCACTGGAGGAGTACCCTCTGAAGTACCATGAACTGCTGTTGTTGGGACTTCTTGATCTGCATCTAGAAATTCATCATCCTCTGAAGATTCGTTCAATTCGTTTGCATCATGAAAATCCTCATTGTTGAGAGTATTATTGTTCACCGAAGAAGATGGTTCTTGATTAACAAGAATTGGACGAACCACCGGTGAAACTGTTGCATTGTCACTCTCGAAAAACATCCTAGCCGCAGCATTTTCTTCAACGGCTTCAACATTGATCGAATTGAAGAAGTCATCGTACTCAAACATCCAAGGTTGACCCGGATTTTTGACTGGCAAGGTGTGCCTTTGTACTCTGACCTCAGACCATTCCTCGACCCTTTTAGTCTCTAGATTCCAGACTCGTAAGTTAGGGGTGGCATACCCAAGAAAGTAGCCGTCAATTGCTTTTGCCCCAAACTTTCCATTAGGATCGATGATTGTGCATGGAGCTCCAAACGGTTCTAGATAAGACAAATCTGGTTTCCGTTTTTGAAGAAGCTCAAAGCAGGTCTTGTTGTGCCTTTTGACTGTAAGGACTCTGTTCAATGTATAACATGCAGAGGCCACAGCTTCAGTCCAGAATGGAATGGGCAACTGTGACTCTACCAACATTGTCCTAGCAGTCTCGATCAATGTGCGGTTCTTACGTTCAGCGACACCATTCTGTTGAGGAGTATAAGCTGCACTAAACTCATGAAGAATACCCTTTGAAGTGCAAAACTCCGTCATGGAATGATTTTTAAATTCAGTACCATTGTCGCTACGTATCCGCCTAACCTTCAACTTATACAAATTCTCAATCTGAATGATCAAGTTTTTGATGATGCCAAAGGTTTCACTCTTGTGTGCCATGAACGCTACCCAAGAAAATCTTGAATAATCATCAGTAATCACGAGGCAGTATTGATCACCCCGAATACTCTTGTGCTTGACAGGACCGAACAAATCCATGTGCAAACGTTCAAGAGGAACTGCCACCGTGTTGATTTTCTTTGTAGGGTGCTTCTTCTTCGTTTGCTTTCCTTTCTGGCACGAAACACAGACGTCTTGAAGATGGAAATTTTTGAGGGGAACACCATTCACCAATTCATTTGAAACCAAATGATTCATTTTTCGTAAGTGAATGTGACCCATTCGTCTGTGCCAAGAGATAGTGTCTTTTTCTGTGGCTTTGGAAACGAAACAAGTTGCTTGTGCAGACGTAGTAATAGCTTGGCTCATGTCAAGGACGTACAAATCATTTATCCTTGGAGCCGACAAGAGAATCCATTCTTTTGGAATTTTGAAGCCCGGCTTCAGCACATAACATCCATTAGCATCAAAGTGTACTGAGAACTGCTTGTCACAGATTTGAGAAACACTAAGAAGATTGTGATCAAGTTGTTGTACAAAGTTGATCTTGTCAAAGCTGACAATCCCGTTAGATATCATTCCTTCACCCGTTATATATCCACCTTTATCTCCAGCAATAGCAACATAACCTCCTCTAATAGATTTGACGTCGTAGAGAAGCTTCATGTCGCCTGTCATGTGCCTGGATGCCCCACTATCAACAATCCAATGACTACTGATAGTTCCTCCTGAAGCACCCTGCACATGAACTCAAATGAATTAGTTGGAGATGGGGACCCAAGCCATTGTTGTCTTGGGTCTTCCATTTTCATCAATGACAATAACCTCTTGTCTTTGATGGTTGGTGATTTGTGATGGTCCCCCTGATTCAATAACCGATTTAGGTTTCCAGGTCTGTTTTGTTTTACCAGTGTCTTTCTTTAAAATTTTAACTTCTTGATTGTTTGAAGTTTTAGAATTGTCTGGTTTTACAGCAACAGATTGTTTTTGAACCACATCGATTTTAATTGCTTTCTCAATCTTCTTGACGTGTTGGCGTTTCTGTTTCTTTTCCCTTTCTTTTACAAGTCGGGGATCTTGTTTTGTGGAAACAGATGGCTTACGGTCAGTCTTGCCACGGGGATCATCAACCTTTTCTTTTTGCTTATGAAGATATGGACAATTTCTAATTATATGTCCAATGGTTCCACACTCAAAACATGATCTTCGTTCTACAAACCCCGAAGTATCATGTGATCGCTTAGCCGATGATGTTGAACTTTGTGAACCCGAGGTACTAGGCTGTGAGCTGTTTTGTTCATTTCTTTTCAAAACAGTAGCTTTCTTGACAAAATCTAAGTTAGATTTATTTTCAAACGTTTCAATTTTGTCCGTTCCCGTCGATTTCACAAAGTTTACATTCTTGTTTTTCTTCTGATTCGGCTTCTTTTGAGTTTGAGCCGGTGATTTTCTTTTGGTCTTGGTGTGATTTTGCTGTTTTGGCACTGTCGGTAATTTCTTGTTGCCAAATTGTTTTCGAATTTCAGCTTTTGGAATAGGAGGACACTGTGTAACTGTAACACGTGGTCCTGACTTTCCCAAAAATTTACTTGTCGAATTTTCAAAGACTTTACAGATTAAGGATTGATTAACAGTCTTAATGGGAAAATCTTTGTCTGAGTAAATTTTATCATCACCAACTAGAGTGTACAGCAAATTCACACTCTCCGGCTCTTCTGCAGATGAGGACTCAGTTGCAACAGTCTTAGCGGGTTGTACAGGGGGATCACATAGAATGTGATTCTCGAGAGGTATGTCCTCATTTTTGGCTACCGCATCAGACTTTGCTGGGACAGTATCATCAGATTCATCATCAGAAGAATCAGCATCCTCAATCACAACTGGAGGATCTTGATTCTGTTCAGCACTTACAAATGTATCTGCTGACACATCTGAATCTGAGGATACTTCCTTTTGGTATCCGAGTCCTGCAGCAAACTCCTTAACATCTAGAGGCACAGAAGGTTCAAATAACACTCTGTCCTCCTCATCTGGCATGGCATCATAATTGTGTCTCACAGGAGGTGGACATTTCTTATATCCCAAGCACGTCATGTCCCTTTTCTCCTTTTGGACATCAATGATGTGATCCAACACATAGCTAGAACTCAAATAGCTATCTAGCTTGAGTTGGATTGCCTCACTTTCCGTTTTTACACAGACCATTTCTTTTTGCATTGTCTCAAGACGAGAGATATACAAATTAATGTCTGTTTGTTTTCTGGAAACCATTTTAGTCAATTCAGTTTTATCTTTCTTTAATGTCTCAATCATTGACTTAAATTCTTTTTCATGGTTTTCATAAAACATATTGGCTTCTGTGCATTTGGAAAGGTCCACAGTCAATTTCTGATTGTGGAGAAAAGTCACATCATACTTTTCTTGCAAAGCGTCATGCTTACTTTGCAAGTCACTCAAATTCTCATTCACAGTAGTATGTTTGTTTTGCAAGTCAAACAAACTAGCTTGTAAAGCATCATGTTTGCCTTGCAACTCAGACATACTTTTCTCCATATCAGCACATCTAGCATGCAACCTAGCACACTCATCACAATTAACAGCAGTGGGTTCATCGACACATACCTGACTTGATGAACCGTCGACATTAGCCATAAAGGCTGAATGGAGAGAAGACGAAGTATAAGCAGCTTGATCCACCAGAATAGATCTTCTTTGAGTTTCTGCTGCAGCTTCTCCCAAGAGTTCATCAATATCTGCATCGATTGCTGCATTCGATGTCTCACCCACATGATCATCACCATAATTGGATGATTCTTCATCAACACTTCTGCTGTACCCAGAAGAGTCTTCATCTTCAGACGATTCACCACCACTGGCAGAAGATTCTCCACCACTGGTGTGAACTAGCTTCTTCACAACTTGAGCAAAACATGCTGTTCCATCGGGAGCATCACCACCCAACTGGATTGACCAGTCACAACCTTCATCCACCTGAACTGCAAGTGCTCGGTTGGTTTGGTTGTTGACAGGCACCAATGTACGCTCATTGTTTCTGTTCTGCTGGTTGCCTTGGTTTCTGAAGGGGTTTTGATTCCCGTGCTGTGCTGGCTTTGTACATTCCCGTTTAAAGTGACCCCGTTCACCACAGTTGAAGCACTTTACAGCCTGCTTATCGAACCCATACTTGGTGTCTCGCTTACTTTCCAAGCTGGTTCTGCCAGTACTTTCCATCCAATCCTTTGCCCTTCTCACAGCACTAGCAAAGGCCCACTTGATGTCCATCAAGTCCATCTCTTCTTTATCAATCTGCCTGTAATCTTCTTGTGTCAGATTAATGTTGCCAATCTGACCTTCTATTAACCCACAGTACGCACTCACTACAGTGTTAAGCAGCTCCATGTGTTCCTTAGCTACTTCTACACTGATTTTAGAGAAGCTTGACCTGTCGAGCTGTACTCTACCTGGCTTTGATTGTTGACTAGCAGATGATGTTCCTCCATAACATGCACGTTGTTGTTGAGCAGGAGGCGGAGGTGGAGGTGGTTGTATTGGATTTCCGTACATATCTGTGGTGGGAGGTGGCTTAACAGGAACTTGCACAGGGTTGCCATACATATCCGTGCTAGTAACAAACGCTGTTTGAAGTGGAGCATGTGGACCGGTTCTTGCAGACGAAGAATTGGAAGTTCCACAATACATCTCTGGATTTTGCGCCACTGGAACTCTTTTTGCCTTTAATATCTCCTCCTGATCCTTGTTTTCCAAAAGTTGCACGAAGTCGTTGATATTAGTGGTTCTCAACACTCCGTTGTACTTCAGGATTTCCAAGAAACTACTCCATTGAGGAGGCAAAGCATCAGCAAACTTCTTCACCACTTCAGCTTGAGTTGTCGTTACACTATAATTGTCCAATTCCGTAAGCAAATGATAAAACCGGCTTGTCATATCTCCCAAGGACTCCTTATCCATACAAGTGAAACCATCAAATTCTTTCTTGAGAAGATCATGACGCATTTGACGTGTTGCTGCATTTCCTACTCCTCTGTTTTTCAATCCGTCCCACAACTTCTTTGTTGTCTTGAAGCTGACAAACTGGTGGTAGATATCCCTGCTTAACGCCTGAGTGAGAATGGCGTATGCCTTCTTTTCCAGATCATAGGTTTTCTTTTTATCTTCTGGAAGATCGGCAAACGTAGCAGTATCTGAAGCAGCAACCTCTATGGCTTGATCGAAATCTGTAGTGAAACGTATCCACAGTTCGGTATTTTGACCAAGAACATATGTTTTAAATCTCTCAACCCATCCTGGATATTCATTCAAATGCATCAACTTTGGAGGTCGATTCAAACTTCCTGTTTCACTTTCGCTTAGTAAGATACTTTGAATGCTCGGAGTTTGATTCGATACCAATGCCCATTGATTTCCCTGAGTAGATGTCGATACCGGAGACTCGGCCCATGAAGGAGATGACCTTGTATTCGTGTATTTTCCATCGTCTGGAGCCGGTGTACCCCACCATGAGGGAGTGACACTTGATCTTGTATATTCACCACTATCTGGAGCCGGATTCCACCAATTTGGATTCATGATTGATAAGCAAAATAAATGCTAAGTGAATATTTCGAAAGATTACACAGCCGAAGGATCCTGTTCGAAAGATCTGAAATCACAGAAACTTGTTAACAATAAGCAGACCACAATCGAAAGATCAAAACTTGTTCGAAGGATCAACAGTGCTCGAAAGATCACTGTTGTATCTCGAACAATGATTTCGAAAGATTCACAAACTCGAAGGATTCACTATTTAAAAGATCCCTATCTTTCGAGTATTTATCCTTATCTTTCGAATAACTGTCTTTCGAATAGATTCCCTGATCGAAAGATATGTTTCGGACTTCGAAGGATGGGTCGAAAGATGATGATCTATCGAGCCTTCCTTGATCGAAAGATGGTCTTTCGAGGTCGAAAGATATCTTTCGAGATCCACTGACACACTGACACAGATGTGACGGGTTGGTGGAAAGGTGATGGGTTGGTAAGTCAACTTTCGGCAGAAAGGATGTGCAGGTTGTACTTTCCCACCAACTTTGAAAGTTTTACCAAAAATGGATCACCTTATCCTAAAACCAGTCACCGGAATACTTACCGGAGAAATGGCCGGAAATTACCAAGTTACTTAAAAACAAGTTTTCAAGTTACCCAACCCAACCTAGAACACTCCCGAAGGTTTAGAACTCGTTTTCCAGTTTAAAAGTGCAATAAAAACTCCAAAAACGGGTGCAAAACCAAATGTCCAAACACACCAAGAACTTGAATAAAACCCGGTTTTAAACAAGGTAAAGAGCCTTAGCTCTGATACCACTTGTAGGTCCCTTTCCGGAGGATGACGAACCTAAACCTTGTTATACTAACCCACTAGCGAGTGCGGAATCCAAGCTAGCAAGCAAACCGGGATGAGACAAGTATAAAGCACAACACACAAAGATTCACCGACTAACACCACTGTATTAATACGTATGAAAGGTTTCGGTTACAAGCTCAATGTTCACAAATGTGTTTTGCAAACTCTCTAGTGTGTGTGTGTGTTTTCTGGACAGAATGCTCTCAAGAACTCTCTCTCTTTCGGTGTGTGCATCTGTGTTCTCAACACACTGCATGGGTATTTATACCCAGCATTCTGATGTCTGGTCCGAAGGATTCGATAGATGGTCCGAAGGATCATCTTTCGAATGCAAGGCTTTCGAAGGATCAGCAAGGACCTCGAAGGACGATCTTTCGAGGTCTATCAATCGAAGCATATCTTTCGAGGTGATCGGAGGATCTACATTATCCTTCGATCACTCATCCTTCGAGTCAGACAACTTACATCAAATTTACAAACTGTTGTCCAAGTCAAACCGGAGGATGGTTGACTTGGTCAACTTACCGAAAAATAACAAGGACATCGTTTACATCGTGACCGAATACAGACAAAGTACAGACACAAGTGCACCAACATTGCCAAACCAGGAACTCACGTTTTGTTTTACTTGAAAAACTGTTTGCCCAGGAATAACACATCATAGTAGAGAAGGTTTCCACTCCAGAAGGTTTCGTTCTCTCCCTCAACCGATGTGAGACTCGCATCCTATATTTGTGCAACTTCTTAAGACTTTCAACTGAAAGTCACCTTATTTCGGTAACACTACCGTCTTTGAACACAAAATTTTGACAGTTATGACATAATAATATCTGATGTCATTGTATGTAAGATCTCCCTTTTTTCTATCTTATTCATATGGCTATTACAAGTTAGTTGTAGTTTGATACTTACAAAGAATATGGAAGTAGGTCTATTTTTCTAAGTACGAGCCGGTTAGATATTAATTAATGATGCAGGTTCATCTTCATGTTTGGCTTAAGCATAACACATGTATTTAGTGGTCAATGGGGAATCTTGAATAGAGCTTCAATTAGTGATATTAATCTCACGTTAATGAGACTATATTAAGATCAAATGGGTAAGTTACAAATCAATTTATCATTATTGGTCATTTTGGTTATCTATGGTCAATTTAGTTAACACTGCTTTTTGGTAGGCACCATGTTGCAGGAGCTAAGGGTGTATATTATGCTCACGCAACATAAATGAACTTTGTCCCTTTATACATGAACCGTTTATATAGGACCAACCCTAGAAAATGCAACTAACCAAGTTTATTTAGTAACACATATACACATTTTCACGGTTTCTTCTCTAACATCTAGTTTATGTTTGTGTTATTTTTATGAAATATATTCATGCAATCTCTCTAAATACAAACTTATATCCATACATGGCCTGCAAATCTTCAACATTGTTTCCTATTGGTTATCCGCCTCATATTGTGATTCTAGCTGTACGAAGGTTGTTACGAGCAAAGGTAAGTTTGTAGAATGTTTTAAACATTACCGAGCCGCTGATGAATGAAATCGCAATCAAATTGAAAGGGCATCATTGATCGTTGCTTTCAATCCTATTTAACGATGGCTTGCACAACATCCCCTACTCTAACTTCCCATATTTTCAAAAAGCTCTCAATTTTTACATACAAATACATTTTTGGTCAAAGATATTTTGTTTTCTTAACATACAAAAATACCTCAATGAGAACATCTAGTCTAGATATTAATATTTTGGGACAGACATTAACATGTAGTGTGTTTACTAGCAAAATACAGCTTTAGATTATGATTTTTCTTTGCTATAAAGTGTGAAGAAACTACTAACTAATACAAATGTTGTAAGTTTAAAAAGAAGCATGTATTTTGGTAAATGTTTTTGGTTAAATTCTATCAAATAAAATCCCATAACGGTAATCATGGTCAATGATATGAAACTTTCAGTGGAGACTTTTGTTAATAATACATTGAGATTATTAATCAAGTATTGCAGGAAATGAGGTCTTTTCAATGTAACATCCTTTTGCTCTGCTCGTTAGATCTCAAAATTTATGTCACACCTCGCCGAAATCAGAGTTGGCGTGACCGGACCGGTATCTTCATTGCACAGCGGAAGCTAATATGATAAGACTTCTAGAAAGCGAACGCCCACTAAGTACTCGAATCCTCATGGTTCTCCTATTCCAATCGTGCCATAATTTGAAAAAGTTGGCGAGTTCGTAGTTTGTTTGGAAAATGATTAGAAATAAATCTTTTTGAATAACCGGTTTTTAAAATATTGTTTGAGAAAACGAAATAAAAATTATCTTCTTGGCATGTTTTATAAAAACTTTGTATTTGTGAAACTTTGTATGTGTAAAGCGTTATGTTTGTAAAACTTTGTATTTGAAAAGCTTTGTGTTTATAAAACTTGTGTAACTATCAATGTATGCGCATGGCAATGACGAAGATGCCCGCATGAGCCTGTATGTTGGACAATCCAGTCCTTAAGATGAAGGCCTTAGGATGCATGCAAGATTTGGGTTGTATGTGGGACACACTGTCCCGTTGTTCGTGTGCAGGACCAACCAGTCCTCCTGTTTGTATGTAGGACACCCTTTCCCATTGTAACTAGGACCAACCCCGTCACTAGTGTCTGTAGCTTATACATGTTTCATAAATGCTTATGTTTTTGTAAAAACCTGTATGTTTTGCATAAGTTTTTCATAAACCATTTGAGTTTATTGAAAATCACAAACCATTTGCGTTAGTTAAAACTTGCTTGTAGAATGGTTTAAAAATATGTAATTTTTGTTCATCGAAAACCTAGTTTGTTTTTGCAAAACGTGCATGTCTAGAAATATGAAATTTTTGTTTATCAAAAACCTTGTATGTTTTTGCAAAACGTGCATGTCTTTCCACCCCGAAAACATTTATAAAAATGAAAAAGTGTAAAAAGGTGGGGTTATGAACTCACCTTGATTTCCTTGTGCAAAGCTAGCTAAATGTGCATCCATAGTGTCATTTCCAAAAGTGACTCGCTAGCGTGTATGCTAAGACATTCCTAAAACAGAATAACTTATAAGTTTTTACTAAACGATGTAGTTAAACTATGTGTCACCGAGCTCTATCGAATCGCTAACGGAACGATCCGATGGTAAGTTGTTATCTCAAAAGAAACGAGAAGCTATACTTGTTAAGTTTTGTTTAATATCAGCAACAATTAATAAGTCTTGGAAAAACTTAGTTTTCAAGAGGTATAAAATATATAAATATATGGATAGAATCGCGTTAGTCGTCTCGAGAAGTCGTACATGTATGTAACGATTTTTTAAGTGAAATTAACATATTTAAACCCGTACGTTGATATATAGTATGCCGTTTAGGCATTTGAAATAAATATAAAAAGTTCTATCTAATGGAGTTTTCAAGTTGTGGTCGTTTATAATAAATATAGTAGTTATATTTATTTTATAAAAAGGATCGTGGGGTTGTTTAACTGTTTGAAATAAATCTATAAACTATATTTATTTTTATAAAAGAATCCGAATTGTTGAATTGTTTGATGTTTGAAATAAATATTTAAACTATATTTATTTTTAAAAAAGACTCCGAGTTGAGTTGTTTGATGTTTGAAATAAATATATAAACTATATTTATTTTTATAAACGAATTCTCGAAATTTCGAGGTTTAAAATAAATATAATAACTATATTTATTGTTATAAATTATTTCCGAATCGTCGTTTTGTTTAAAATAATTGTGATAATTATTTTTATTTCGTAATTTACTTCGAATCCGAATAGGTGTCGTCGAAAATAATATACGTTTGTATTTGTTTTTATTAAAAGTTACTTGATATCGATAGTTTTCGTTTTACAACAAACACGTTTTGTTTTACTGATTTTTACGAAAAACGGGCAGAGTTTCCTATGTTTTTTGGACGTCCCCGACAAGTTGTCGTTATTTTTCAAAATTCAATAATCAATTCAACAATATATTTTCGTAAAAACGACAAAACATAAACTAACCATTAATCAATACGGTGTGAGCTCGATTTCGCGTAAGTAAAAAAATCGTTAAATATAATCAACATAACTATAAGCGCGTCATTATATCTTTACCAATCTCTGGTGTCGGTTCGCCGCCGAATGGTTTGAATAAGTTGACCGAGTCAACTGAGTTGACCGGGTTTCACCGAGTTGACTCGGTTGACCCACACCAAACTAAGTTGACTCACTGTTGACCCGCTGACTTGTTGACCAAACCGAACCTAGACTCGAACCGAGGCGAAGCTGCTGTTGACCGGGTTTGTCTGTCTTTGACCAGGTTTGACCAAACCCGAACCACAGTGAATTTGACCCGGAACCAAAACTAATCTAATTTGAACCATCATGACCCCTAACCAAAACTGAATCAAATCACAACCACCACCACTGTGCTCCACTGCCGGTATCCCGACGGCTCCGTCATCCTTGCCGTTGCCCGCAGCCGCCGCACTGCGGCTCCGGTTTGTCTGCCATGACACCCCCCTTCCACTGTCGTAGACTTACACCACTGTCACCACCTCGAACCCACTAGTGTCGTCATTGATGTTGCCGAAAACCACCATCATAACCACCGTCGCTGCTGAAACTGGTCACCGGGAACCTCCGTTGGCTCGTCGCCGGCCTCCGAACAGTCTCCCTCTCTCTCGAACAGTCTCTCTCTCGAGTTGCTACGTGTGAAGGTGGTTGAGGGTAGTTTGCAGGTGGGAGTTGACAAGGGGGTTGGGTCTGTGGCCAGAGGAGGTGAGCGGTCGTGTGTGGGTGTGTGTGCTTGCCGGAAACATCGCTGGCAACCGGTCAGTGTGGCTGCCAAACAGAAGACGAGAGAGAGAGAGAGGAGACAAGGGTATATGCAGAGAAGAAGAAGGATATGGTTCATATTTTATTTGTGGGTGTTTGGGGATAACTTTAAAGAAGATAAGGTTTCATTCCTATGTTTCTATGTATGTGTGTTCATATGCAGAGAAATGAGAGTGAAGGGTGATGTTATGCGACTGATACAAATGAAAACTATTAGGGTTTGACTAGTTTAAATAGTTAGGTTTTCTCTATTGGGCTTGGGCCAGGGCCCACAAGCCCACTTCCCATGTTTTTAGTGGTCCGTTACTTCTACGAGATCCGTTTACGAACCGGAGCTCCATGGAACGTCGAGAAACACTATTTTAGGGTTGAAAATTGTTGATACACTTTATGTGGACGCGACTCGGTTCAGTTCAACTCGGTTAGGTTTGGCTCAATACCGACGTCGCGACATTCCTCCGTCGTGCGCCCCAAAGATCGACACGCAAAGCACGAAGATCCGCAAGCTGACATCACCATGACATTACCATGATGATGTCACCTAATATCATAATAGAACTTTGCATGTCTACCACATGTACGTAGAACATGTATGTGAGATCATGGGCCAATAGATGTCAACTTAGATCTATTTGAGTTTGGGCCATTTGTTTCTGTTGGGTCTGCTACATCATGTGACGAAGTTTGTATGACGAAGACTGATCCCATGTTTATTACTACGAAGTCTCTATTGTGGACGAACACTCCTTTGTTGACGGAGGCTTATCATGTGACGAAGATCTTCATGACGAAGGTCAATCTTCATCAAAGATGTGTATGTGACGAAGATCCCAATCTTCGTCACTTGGATTGTTCGTCAAAGGCTAACGACGAAGAGCCAAGATCTTCGTCATCTTGTAGTCTTCGTCGCCATGTTTCGTCATTGCAGGAGGTTCGCCGAACCTGTTGCTATATAAACAGCAAACATAAGGAACACATTGAGAAGTCTGAATAGACTAGAGAGAGTTTAGTGTGAGAGCTTTATATTGTATAATCTTGTAACCTGAACTCTTTTGATATACAAGTGTGAGACTAGAGAGAAAACACACTGTATGAACACACACACACACTCAGAGTTTACAACCTAAACTCTTTTATAACGGATACGTATTAATACATCGAGTGTTAATTGTTGAATCGTGTTTGTGTTTGTGTATTTCGTGTTCTAACTTGGTTTAACTTACCCGTTTGAATTCCGCACTCTCGGGTTCGTCGGCAAACGGGGAATAGGTTGTACTCGATCCTCCAGGTGGACCTACAATTGGTATCAGAGCCTTGGCTCGATTCCTTGTTAAAACCAAGTTGTTTTCTTGTGTTTTCAAAGATTTTCATGTGTTTTTCTTGATTTATGAGTTTGAAGATAATGTATTTTCTGGAAAAACAGTTATAAAAACCTTGAAAACCTTGTTATTTTGCTGTTTAGTTTTATCAAAAACGTTGTTAAACTCATGGTTTCATGTTAAGATTGGGTTTTTATTAAACTTTTGTGCAAAAAAATGTTGTTCGGAAATTTTCAGGTGACCAGAAAACTCATATATTTCGCCAGTTCTTGGTGTTCATCAAGTTCTTCATAAGTTCTGGGTTTTGTTTGTTTGTAGATTGTTTGAAGATTGAATTATTGATCTTGATTATTATATTATTAATTGACAATTGGGTTTATCAAATGATGGATATTGGCTGAAAAAGTAAGAGTGTTTGACAATTGGGCATTTTGGGCATCTTTGTGTCAGGAAAAGATAAGATTTGGTTTTTGTGAAAATATATTTTCTGTCTGGTCATCTTTGTCAACAAAGATTAGGGGCGACGAACAATCTAACCTTCGTCAAGTGTATTTCAGACGAACATTCCAACCTTCATCATACTTGACTTCGTCGAACAAACTTATACTTCGTCTCACCTTGATCTTTGACGAATAACCAATACCTCGTCAACTTGTGTAGGACAAAGAATCCATTGTTCGGCTGTTGGAGTCTTCGATGAAGATTAGAGTTCTTCGTGGCTATCTCTTTCAATTTTCAACAAAAGCTTTGTAAAACTATCTTAACTATTTGTTTTGAGCTTTGTACGCAGGTATTCATCAACATACATCCAAAATGAGTTTAGATTGGTGGGGTATTCCATCCAATACGGAGAGCAAGTATACGAGCAAGGGTTTATCGCCATCATGGGCCGAATCTCCCGCACCCGCATCTTCATCAGTTCCATCTCAAGTGAATCAAATTTCGACAAGTCAATGGGCATTGGTTTCCAATCAAAATCAAAGTATTCAAAGTATACTTTTAAGCGAAAGCGAAACCGGAAGCAATAATCATCCACCAAAGCTAATGCACATGAATGAATATCCTGGATGTGAAGACAGATTCCATACATATATTCTTGGGCAAAACACGGAATTGTGGTTATGTTTTACCACAGATTTCGATCAAGCTCTTGATGTTGCCGCTTCAACTGCTGCGACATTTGCAGACCTTACGGCAGACGAGAAAAAGGCATATGATTTAGAAAAGAAAGCATTTTCTATTCTAACTCAAGCGTTGAGCAAGGATATATATCATCAGTTTATGAGCTTCAAGACGACAAAGCGGTAATGGGATGCATTAAAGATGAGAGGTCTAGGAAATGAAGTGTCACGCAAATTGCGACAAGATCTACTCAAGAAGGAGTTTGATGACTTCACATGTATGGAAAAGGAATCTTTGGGAGACTTGACAAGTCGATTTTATCACTTGTTGACTGAGTTAAGTAACTTTGGGGTAGTAGTGACTCTAAAAGAAGTTGTCATCAAGTTTGCTGACGTATTACCAGCTCAATGGAATGGTTTCTTGGAAATCTTGAAATACAATGGCACTGTGGCTGCGACAAACATCAATGATTTCGTTAAGCTCTTGGAGAACAAAGATCAAGAAGAAATCCGGAAGGCCAAAAGGATTCCAGTGCAACAGAATCCTAATATGTATTATGGAAACTGTGGAGGTTCTAGCACTGCTGCAAGACCTGCTCCACATGCTCAGCTTCAAATGGGCTTTGTATCAAGAGATATGTATGGAATTCCACTACCAATTTCCTCAACTCAAACGAATTTTGTCTCAAATACTGACTGTATGGAAATCCACAACCAGAAGTCTCAAAGCAAAGCTATCAATCTAATGGAGCAAGAGATATGTACGAAATCCACTACCAGTTCCACAACAAGCTTGTTATGGAAGCAATTCATCTGCTGGTCAGTCATCTAATCCAAATACAGTTTGGCTCGACACTTCAAGTTTCTCGAAAGTAAGTGTTGAAGTAGCTAAGGATCATATGGAGCTATTAAACACATTGGTGAGCGCGTATTGTGGGTTAATAGCAGGTCAGATTGGAAACATCAATCTGACACAAGAAGATTATCAGCAGATTGATAAGGAGGAAATGGATATGATGGACATCAAGTGGGCTTTCACTAGTGCTGTTAGGCGAGCTAAGGACTTCATGGAAAGGACTGGTAGAACCAGCTTGGAAAGCAAGAAAGACACCAAGTATGGGTTCGATAAACACTCAGTCAAGTGTTTCAATTGCGGTGAAAGAGGTCACTTCAAGCGCGAACGTACCAAACCAACTCAGCATGGGAACCAGAATCCTTTCAGGAATCAAGGCAACCAGCAGAATCAGAACCAAAACAAGAATAACGAGCGCACCTTGATACCTGTAAACAATCAAGCAGGACCATCAAACAATAATCAAGCTCTTGTGGTACAAGTCGATGAAGGTTGTGACTGGTCAATGCAATTAGGAAGTGATGTTCAGGATGGAACAACTTGTTTTGCTGAGGTTGTCAAGGATCTGAAACACGCCAGTGGTGGAGAATCTTCCGCTAGTGGTGGAGAATCATCTGAAGACGAAGACAGTTCTAGCTATAGTAGAAGCTCAGATGAAGAAACCTCTGATGTTGATGAATTGTTGGGAGAAGCTGCAGCAGGGAATGACAGAAGATCAATTCTGGTGGATAAAGCTACTTATTCATCTTCTTCTCTTCATTCAGCCTTTATGGCTAATGTTGGCAGTTCATCAAACTAGGTATGGGTCGATGATCCAACTTCTGATAAATGTGATAAATGTGTTAACTTAGGTGATAAATTGTCAGACTTGCAAAGCAAATATGATAATTTGCAAAGCAAGTATGACGTGACATATATCCACAATCAAAAGTTGATAGTGGATCTTTCGAAATGCACAGAGGCTAACATGTTTTATGAAAACCATGAAAAAGAGTTTAAAACGGTGGTTGAAAATTTAAGAGAAGATAAAACCAAGCTAACTAAAATGGTTTCAAGAAAACAAACTGACATAAACTGTTATATCAATCATCTTGAGGTCATGCAAAAAGAGTTAGCCTGTGTAAAGTGTGAAAGTGAGGTGATCCAGCTTAAGCTAGATAGTTACTCAAACTCTAGGTATGTGCTGGATCACATCATTGACATACAGAAAGAGAAAAAGGATGTCATGTGCATTGGATATAAGAAGTGTCCACTACCTGTTAGACACAATTATGACGCAATGCCGGATGAGGAGAATAGAACTTATTTTGAGCAATCTGTTCCTTTAGACATTGAGGAATTTTAAACCGGACTAGGATACAAAACGGAAGTATCATCAGATTTGGATGTATCAACAGTTACAAGTGTGTCAACTGCTGAACAAAATCAGGATCCTCCAGTCATTGTTGAGGATGCTGATTCTTCAGATGATGAATCCGATGATACTGACTCAGCACAATCTGATGCGGTGATTAAAGAGCACATACCTCTCGAGAATCATATTTTATGTGATCCTCCCGCAACACCTGCTAAGACTATTGATGTGCACAAAATGCAACATATAAATTACATCAATTGTGGCATAAAACTAACCCTTTTTTAGTACTAATGTTGGAAAAAGTTTGTTTTTGTCTTCCTTTTGTATTTTCAGGATTAAATGAGCTCAAATGAACAAAAGAAGCAAAAAGGCAGCTAAATCTAACATAAATACAAGAAAAGGAACAAACGTGGCATGCCCGGCCTCCCCTACAGCATCTTCCCAAGCAAAACAAGAGAACAGAAGGCTGAACACGCCTCGTGCTCAATGAGCATGGGGGCGTGCCCAAGTGTCAGCAGAAAAGACAAAGTTGTAGAAGCTTCTATCGCTCACCACGGGGTCGTGCTCAGCGGACACGGGGCCGTGGTCAACTCTAAGATTCGCAGAATCTAGGGAAATCTTGATAGTACAGATACGCTTCTGCATAGGGGGTCGTGCTCAGCGGACACGGGGGCGTGGTCAACTAATGCAGACAAACTACAATTAATAAAGAAAGAAAAGGAGGATGGACACGGGGCCGTGCCCGAGCTACTGTTCAGGCTATAAATAGGGGTGCTTGGCTCATTTGCAAACCATCCCTTGGCACACCACCTCTCTCACACTTCACCCACCACCATCACAACACCATCATCCATCACCATCATCCATTGTCCATCATAGAGTGTGTGAGTCGTCTCGGGATCCAAGATTGATCGTAAGAGTTCTTGACAATCAAAGGCCATGTTTGCCTAAGTCTATTACATCACTTGGTGAAGACAAGTGTTTCGTGTAATACTTTTTATTTTTAATCTTTTCGCACTTTTTATTTGGTTATGTATTAATGACTTTAATAACTAGTTTCTTATGTTGAAGGTGATTCTTCCTTATCGTTTGTCCATGGTGTCTTGGCATTATTTTACTGTCTATATAAAATAAAAGATTTTCACCATTCATATCTCCACGGTCTATATGGAGATATGTTGGCTACCTGGTCGGGGGTTAAGGGAACGGTTTGGTAAGAGTCTTGCCATTGTTGAGTGTATAGATCCTGCAAAGGACCTGGGTCAAATTTAGTAGGACCTCCTTCAATACCCACCGGTATTGGATGGCGGGGGTCCAAACTCTTTGATCCCTCATAAGTAAGCTACTATTCAAACTTTAACCCGGCTACTTAGGACTGTATCCCTACTGACTCAGACTACTTAGCCGAGGGTAACGTCACCTTCAAAAGAGGGGCCTACCACAATATGCATTAGTAACTTAATTAATTATCTTTAAATAATCCAACCCTTTAGGATTGTATCCTTGCTGACTCAAACTACTAGGTTGAGGGTAACATCACCTTCAAAAGAGGGGCCTACTACAATAACTAAGATAATCTCTTAAAAAGTGCAAAAGCGGAAATAATCAAAGGTTACACTACACACGAGTCGGATCCAAGTGATTCATCTTGTCTATCTGTTTTTACTTTTATTTTATTTTTGAGCATTTTAGTTAGTTTTATTTTTCTAGTTTAAAAACTTTTTTCTAAATTTTTGATTTGATTAGACGTTGAGGATAAACCGTTACTAAAAGCTCTTGTGTCCTTGGACGATCTCGGTATCTTACCAACACTATACTACGTCCACGATGGGTGCACTTGCCCATATGTGTGTTTAGTGTTAGTAAATATCATGTTATATAAATTTAAAACTTGGCTAAAAAGTGTAAAAGGGCTTAAAATATACATTAAAATCTATAACACACAACACACATCAAGTTTTTGGTGCCGCTGCCAGGGACACAAGGATTTTAAGAAAGCTTAAAATCGACGGCCTAATCAGTTTTTCAAAACCTTTTTAAAATGCGCGCACATTTTTCTGCATTTTAGTTTAGTTTGCATTTACAGTAGCCTGAACACGGGCCGTGTTCACTGAACACGGGGCCGTGCTGCGTATTTTTCATAAAAACACCCAGATACAGAGTCTGAACACGGGGCCGTGCTCACTGAACACACCCCCGTGCTGCACAAAACTAGTAACTTTTAATTCAAACGCCCAGATACAGACCCTGAACACGGGCCGTGTCCACTGAACAAGGGGCCGTGTCCAGCTTCTGTTTCCGTTTTTATTTTTGTTTTCTGGTCTCGAGAATCTGTTGTGGTCTGCTGAGTGATTCTGATGGATCAATACTGAAGAGGCTACAACTACACCTATGAGGAGGATGATTATTGGGAAGACTATTGCACTAATTGTGGTAACCCGCACTCGGTACAATATTGTAACTTATTTCAACCATCCACTTCATACACCTACTATGAGGAGCCCAGCTACGAACCATCGACTTCATACACATCCTATGAAGACCAAAGGTATGAACCTTCTCCCTCATACTCATATTTTGATGAACCAAGGTATGAGCCTTCATACTCATACTTTGAGGAACCAAGATATGAGCCACCACCTTCATATGCTTATTATGAGGAACCATGGCGTGAACAACCCACCTCATATGGGTATTATGAAGAACAAAATTACGACCCTTATCCATCATATACTTACAATGAAGAACAATAGTATGAACCATCTACTTCATATGACTACTATGAGGAACCAAGGATCGAACATCCGGATTCATGCTTTGAAAATCCCGATCCTTATTCTATCACCGAAGTAACCGATAGCATATTAGAACACCTTAAAACTATCGAGCGATACATAAAAGAATCTCGCGCAAGGGAAGAGGAGTCCTGCGCAAGAGAAGAACTAACTTGTAATAAAGAAGAGATAGTTGAAGAGGTAAAAATGGAAGAACAAATAAGTGAAAAACCGACACATGAGTTAAACAATGAAAAAGGTGAGTCCGTCAACGTTAAAATTCAAGAAGAGTCTAATTTTAAAGAAATTAATCTCTTGTCACCTTCTTTCGAAAATCATTGTTTAGTACCCACTCATGCTAAGTTTTTAAAAAAGTTAAACACTAACACTAAAATTGACGAAAAGGTAAGCATTAAGTTAACAAATGATCAAACTACGCTAATAAAAGAAGATCCATTTGAAATTAACATTACACCGGTTCCATGTTTCTTTCAAAATTCCTTTATTAGTAATATTACTATTGATAAAGATCTTTGTGTTAATATAATGTCAAACTACATTTTCGAAAAATTAAGTATTAGTGATTTTTCTCCACTTCAAATACCCATTTTTCTATCCAATCGGAAAGTAATAAAATCAATCAGTGTAGTTGAGGATGTTTTGGTTCAAACAAATCAAATGGTAATCCCAACCGACTTTGTCATCCTCGATGACGCTCCTCTAGTGTTGGGACGACCTTTTGTAAAAACCCACGAAGCTTTGAAAAACCGGAGGTACAACAATCTATCTCTTCAATTAGGGGCATTCAAAAGGACTATAGATCTTGAGTGTTCAATGAAATATCCTTTTGGCAATAACGACCCCCTAGTTGAAGATGAAGATGAACCACCCGATACAAGTGAAAAGATTGACCACTTTGTTGAAGAAGAGGTCGCCATAGAACAAACTTTTAAAGTTCTTGATCAAAATGAGCAACCAAATAAGGAGTCTCCTAAAGACCCACCTCTTGAGCTCAAAGAACTTCTGAAAGGTTTGGAATATGCTTTTCTAGACAAAGATGGTAAATCACCTGTAATTATTTCGTCTAAATCAAGTAGTGTAGAAAAAGAAAAAATTAATTAAACTTTTGAAAAACACAAAAATGCGATCGCTTGGAAGCTTGTAGATATTAAAGGAATAAGTCCTTCCATGTGCACGCACAAAATTTTAATGAATGATGACTACAAATCGGTAATACAACCACAACGTAGAGTAAATCCAAATATCCAAGAAGTGGTTAAAACGAGGTCATCAAATTACTTGACGCCGGACTTATCTACCCTATCTCAGATAGTCCTTGGGTAAGTCCCGTCCAAGTAGTTCCAAAGAAAGGAGGTGTGACGGTAATAACTAATGAAAAGAATGAACTAATACCAACAAGAATCGTCACAGGATGGAGAGTATGTATAGATTATAGATGATTAAATGAAGCAACAAGGAAAGATCACTTTCCTTTGCCCTTCATTGACCAAATGTTAGAAAGATTATCCGGTCATAAATTTTATTGTTTCTTGGATGGTTTTTCAGGTTACTTTCAAATCCCGATAGCACCCGAAGACCAAGAAAAGACAACATTCACATGTCCCTATGGAACTTTTGCTTATCGACGCATGCCATTTGTTTTGTGCAATGTGACACCTGTGTCACTCCAACCATCAAACAAATGCCAAACCAAGGAAATATTGTATTTCATACTTGGGATTTGTATAAATATGTGTATGATTTGCACATATCAATTCTTGTTCAATTTCATACTCTACAACGCTTTCTGGAGAATTATACGCAAACTGGTGCATAAACGTACTCAGTTTAATGCGACAAATACTCCGGGAGACCATCATACACTTAACATACCTTAAATAACCTTTACATAACTTAGAAATAAGTTTTGAAGGCTTTGGTATGGCAAAAACAAGTTAATTCGCTTACAGGGACTAAACTTGACAAACTGCGAAAGTATGCCAATTTGAACTGTAACGAACATTCCGGAACATGTCCATAAGTTAAACATACCATATATATCCCTTACATAGCTTAGAAATAGGCTTTGAGGGGTTTGGTATGCTAAAACAAACTTTTGGATCATTCAGGGACTAAAAGTGTCAAAAAGTGCATAAGTTTGCACTTTCGCGCATAACTCACGTTCTGAATACATCCGGACATCCAAAAATTTATGTAAGCATCCTTATATTATACCTTAGTGTTTGGCATGAGAAAAATCCATTTGTCGCGTCATTTGGATCGTCTTTCGCGCTTATGCGCATTCCGTCGTAATTAAGCGAACATCGCGATCGTACGGCCAAACGAACCGACATCCGGAATATTTTTGAGCATATTTCAAGTCCCCTACACTTTAGCTTCATCTTAGAGCCTTGAAATGAGGTTAACGGGGCTTAAACGTGCCAAAAATGGGCCAAAATACGTGTTTCTGAAGTGCAGGGACCAAAATTGAAAATTCTGGTCTGGGAACCTTAGGCGGGGCGCGTAAGGATTTGCCAAATCCTTAGGCGGGCCGCGTGAACATGTCTGACAGAAGATTTTGCATTTAATGCAGAATCTGGCCTTTCGTTCGATCAAGGGGCGATGCCTTTTCACCCAACGAAGAGCCAAGGGTCAAGTTCACTGAACTTATCCACTTGGACACATGTACGCACGAGATCAAGGCACGATATTCGATAAAACGATCCTAACGGTTCCACTTTTCCTATAAATACCCCCCCCCCTTTAGTGTAAAATTCACAAAATCAGATCTTAGAGCTCTAAGTTGAAACCATTGTTTCATACCTGAGCTATTTGGTCTTGATTAGCACTCGGGGACCCTCCGTAAGTCTTCTTTCGCTCTTTTATTCGCTTTTCGAGTCCGAAAGTCAACGTTTTGTTGACTTTCTGCATTGACCAGCTTATGGTCGATGCGAAGTTCATGGAACTTCATAACGTGAGCGTGATCACGATGGTTATGGTCCATAGTGACCATACCTACTGATCACCACGTTATCTAGGCTCAGTGACGAGTCGTAGTTTCGGCCAAAATGCGCATTCTTGCGTATTTTGTAACCAAACTACTCGTGGGCATCAAAGCCGTTTGTTTTGATGCCAAACCTGTTTCTAAACTTAGTTAAGCATGTTCTAACATGCTTAGCTCGTCACTTTTAGTTTAGTGCTTATATAGGGTCGTAAGGTAAGCGATTTAAACCATCGCTTATACTTTCGAACCCGAGCCATTTGGTCGGTCATTAGGACCCGACCAAACACATTAGGTGACCATAGCTATAACCTTCCGAGGTTATACCGTGTGGTCGCAATGTTAGGCGTTCCGAACGCGTTCTACGCGAACGACGCGTTAGGGTAGCATAAGCTACCTAAACGGGTCGTGATGGACCGTAAGCACTTAGATTAGGTTTCATTTTAGTATGTAGGCTTTGCTAAGCCATATTACACGAGTCTCCATACTCGTTTGGTTTACGAACCCTCGTACTGTCCGATCCTTCCGATTTGGTCCGGTATATTAACATAAGCTACCTATTAGGTGCCGTTGATATTCCGTGATCTTTAGCATTATCCGGTTATTATACAAGGAATCCAAAGCAATCTCAGGTGAGTACATAGTTCCCCTCTTTTACTGTTTTCTGAACTGTTTTGGGGTGAAGCATGTGTACCTATCTGTTATTTTCATCATTTCAAAGTATAATTGATTATACATGATAGTATTTATCTTTTGACAAACTAAATGACTATCTATGGTTTAAACACTGATTTCTCAAGGACTACAAAAGTAATTGTTGGGATAGTACTTATTTTGTTCACCAGACCGATTGGTAGTATGATATAGCGCTATAGGACTAGACACCCCATTCCTGTTGTCATGGAATGTCTGAAACCAATTTGTTTCTCCATCCAAATAGGGATTTCCTTTGTGGTATCCTTATAGTCTCAAAGGTGTAGTTTGATGCACCAGGTTTGAATGAATTCTTAAATCGCACCTTTAAAGTATATTTTGATATACTCCCAAAAAGTATAGTTTGATATACTCTCATGTGTGGTGTTGTACAGAACCAACATATATTTTGTAATCATCCAAAGCATATTTTGATATGTTATTTACAAACCAAGACATAGTTTAATATGTTATTTATCACATCCAAAGCATATTCTTATATGTTACTTACAAAACTAAAGCATAGTTTAATGTGTTATTTATAAATCCAAGGTATACCTGTAATATACTACTGAAAACTATTATTTTGAACAACTAAAGTATATTTAATATACTATCTATCAAACGATTTAGTTTTGGTTAGTGTTTAGATAACGGAACGAGTGTAATGTGATGAAAACATGGTAGATACGCCGCTGGTACTTCTTATATATAAGTGTTTTCATTGCATTACATACCGTGGCGTTATTTAGTACACCTGGGTTAACAATATTGGAACTGAAATATATTTTAATATATTACTTATTCAACTTTCTTAAAACCAAGGTATATTTTATATATACCATAAACGTTTTATTAAAACATTGTTTTTCAAACAACTTAACTTATACAAACTCATTTTACATGGTTATTCAGTTAACCATACATTATTCTCTTATTTATACATATCATCTGATCTTACCGTTTTTCAAATGATTTACAAGACAAAGCAAATTTACAAAGTTCATGACTAAACATTTTCTCAAACATAAGTCATGAACTCCGTTTTCACAAAACCTATGTATCTCACAGGCATTTTTATGCTGACGTACCTATTTTTACACATGTTTCAGGTGCTGTCTTGAGATGATTGTTGATGCATGCTACATTTAGGATGGACTCGTGCCTTAGCAACTTTAAAACTTGGAAGATCATAGTTGTACTTATGTGATTGTAATAGAACAACGAGTTCATTTAATCAATAAAACAATATTTAAATTTCCATGTGTTATGAAACATGATTCTGTTACAACACTCCCCGACGTTTCCGCCACGTTTTGTTGTTACACGTGGTCGGGGTGTGACAGAAAAGTTGGTATCAGAGCTCATGGTTATAGGGAATTAGGTTATTAGTAATGCTTTGACCTAGTCTATAACCTTCCTAGGACCCTAACACGAGTTTACTTGCGTTTAGTCATAAAACAACACCGTCACCTATCCTTAGGCGACGACCGCAACAAGAACATAAATTTCAAAACCGCTTTGAAAACTAATCATCTGTTCTAGGATGATTGATTACTAGGTTTTGAACCCTCTGTTATAAGGTTTTGAACCCCTTTGAATTTTCAAAACTCTCGTCAAAGTTGGTCTAAATATTGTGAACACATGCAAACTGGAAGGGTGGGTGCCTGTACCCTGAGTTTTCTGTCTAAGGCTAGAGTGTTCGTACAAATCCACATAATCGGACCAGTCACTCTTACCTGGGAACTCTTGGGGTGAGTGTCCACTTATAGGCGAGCATGTCTTCGCGATACATTATTTTTGACCTATTTGCTTTGATTAATCACCAGGTCGTGTGTTGCTTTGTAGTAACAGACAGACGGCCACTATCCTTGCTTTCATCAGATTTGTTCCATCTCATTCTTTTCGTCTAATTCTCTCACTCGTTTCCTCTCATGTTTCCTCTTTTAGAATGCCTCCTCGACGCGACAATCAGATGGCGAATGCCGAACTGGCGGAAATCATCGCGCAACAAATGGCTGCTGCCTTCCCAATTCTTTATGCTCAAATAACTCAAGCCATCAACAACAACAATGCTCCATGCAATTTCAAGATTTTTAACTCAGCTAAACCGCTCAAGTTCAATGGTTCTGAGGGAGCAACTGGTCTTCTTCAATGGTTCGAGAGCATTGAGAACACTTTCCGTCACGTTCAGTGTCCTGAAAATCGCAAGGTCGAGTTTTCTTCGAGTGTGTTTCAGAAGAGGGCTCTTACATGGTGGAATGGGGTTATGAGAGACCGCGGTGCAGAGGTTGCATTAGCACAGACTTGGGCCGAGCTTAGGGCTCTTATGATGAAGGAGTTCTGTCCTCGTCATGAGCTTAGGGCTCTAGAAAGGGAATTTGATGATTTAAAGCAAGACAGTGGGGAACATCGAGCCTATACTGATCGCTATGAGGAATTGAGCTTGTTATGCCCTACTATGGTTACGCCTCTGGATAAGGCGATTGAGAAATACATTGATGGGCTTCCTGACGTAGTTCAGGACATCGTTACTGGCAGCAACCCTACTACTGTCAGACAAGCCATTGAATTGGCTGCCACTCTGACTGAATCCCAAATCAGGAAGCACAAGCTGTTTCGGAAGGGCGACTTAAGACCATCTGACAAGACTGCTCATGTGGAAACAAAGGAAGAAAGTGCTGAGGTGTCCAAGAAGGAAAAGCGCAAAGCCTCTCAAAGCTACGCTGTAACTGCTCAAGACAAACAAGTTGCACCAAACCAGCCAACACAACCTCGTAAAAGACAAAACTATGTTGGTACTGCACCGTTGTGCAACAAATGCAACCGTCATCATCTAGAGCAAGAGCAGTGTCACAAATGTACCCACTGTGGGCGGTTGGGACATTTGATCAATGTTTGTCGTTATGCAAATCAAACTGCTGCAAACCCTGCTGCTGTTCAAGCACGGTTCCCTCCAGGGTCATGTTATAACTGTGGTGACCTTACCCACTACAGAAACAATTGCCCAAGGCTTGTTAACATACCTCCAGCGCGTGGACGAGTGTTCAACATCAATGAGGCAAACATGAACAATGAGGCAGCAGTGAACAATTAGTGTTTTGTATTTCCTTAGTTGCTATCTTTTGACACTTCAAGACAAATCCGTTACTACATAAATAAAGATTTGTTGTTTTTATTTATGCAAAATTTATGCGTTTGTGTGAATGCTTGATGCAACTTTATGATGTCAACCCAAAAACAAACTACTCGTATGTTTCTGTCATATTATGATCACTTGTGATCTCCCCAAGAACCTTAAACTCTCGTTTCTTTTAAGAAACAAAGTCAAACACTTATTGAGAATCCCTCTATCTTTATAGATAGATCTTCATAAATCGTTAAAGTGCCAAATGAAATCCATAGGTTGGATTCCTAGTGTGCCTTAATATCCATACCTAAGGATAACAAAATAAAGAATCAAGTTAACTAAATTTGTGCTTATGTATTTTCTTACATGTTTTGTGGTTGTATGTGATCCATCCAAATCCTCATAGAATCTTTCATATCTTCATACGAGAGATTCATAATGGGATATCCAAAGATACTATCTTAAACCCTCAATGGATTTCAACAGTGTAGTTAAGTCACTCGGGTTATAAAGTATTATTCTATAATTGGACCTTTTGAAAGGTCTGCTTAAACAGATTGATTTTGAAAATCTGATTAGAAATATCATGTGATGATATAAAAATGATCCCTTAAGCGGTCTATTTAAAGAGATCGTACGACGGTCTAGTTAAGAAGATCATGTGTTGATCTAGTTAAAAAGATCGTTCGTTGATCGAATTAAAAGGATCCTTTGGTGGTCTAGTCAAATCGCTTCATATTTATTCAAGAAATTTTTCCTACGGATTATGAAATGGACTGTGCGGACTGTGCAAGGAATTACGTAATTATGGAGGCCTACATAATTATGGAATTCAGTGCACAGGAACCACAGGAAGTTTCATCATGTGTTAAGACCTAGTGGCAAGAATAATGATACGGGAGAAGTCTCGGACCTCGACCAATGTCATTTATTCTCACACTCCCCCAATTCTGATCTCAATCACACACCAAGTTTTCCTATGATAAGCCTTCATAAGAAACGTTCGTCAATCAGTAGTTCAAAATTTCATGTTTTACTATTTCAAGGAATTCACTCTGAGGGTTAACAAATTCGCTAAGAATCCTAACATGGCCCAGGGTTTTACCTAAGGGTTCAATGGATCTATTATAAGGCGAAACCTTCACAGCTGTCCTCACGAGTTTCCTCTAGAATTAAATTTCGGGACGAAATTTCCTAAAGTAGGGGAGACTGTGACACCTGTGTCACTCCAACCATCAAACAAATGCCAAACCAAGGAAATATTGTATTTCATACTTGGGATTTGTATAAATATGTGTATGATTTGCACATATCAATTCTTGTTCAATTTCATACTCTACAACGCTTTCTGGAGAATTATACGCAAACTGGTGCATAAACGTACTCAGTTTAATGCGACAAATACTCCGGGAGACCATCATACACTTAACATACCTTAAATAACCTTTCCATAACTTAGAAATAAGTTTTGAAGGCTTTGGTATGGCAAAAACAAGTTAATTCGCTTACAGGGACTAAACTTGACAAACTGCGAAAGTATGCCAATTTGAACTGTAACGAACATTCCGGAACATGTCCATAAGTTAAACATACCATATATATCCCTTACATAGCTTAGAAATAGGCTTTGAGGGGTTTGGTATGCTAAAACAAACTTTTGGATCATTCAGGGACTAAAAGTGTCAAAAAGTGCATAAGTTTGCACTTTCGCGCATAACTCACGTTCTGAATACATCCGGACATCCAAAAATTTATGTAAGCATCCTTATATTATACCTTAGTGTTTGGCATGAGAAAAATCCATTTGTCGCGTCATTTGGATCGTCTTTCGCGCTTATGCGCATTCCGTCGTAATTAAGCGAACATCGCGATCGTACGGCCAAACGAACCGACATCCGGAATATTTTTGAGCATATTTCAAGTCCCCTACACTTTAACTTCATCTTAGAGCCTTGAAATGAGGTTAACGGGGCTTAAACGTGCCAAAAATGGGCCAAAATACGTGTTTCTGAAGTGCAGGGACCAAAATTGAAAATTCTGGTATGGGAACCTTAGGCGGGGCGCGTAAGGATTTGCCAAATCCTTAGGTGGGCCGCGTGAACATGTCTGACAGAAGATTTTGCATTTAATGCAGAATCTGGCCTTTCGTTCGATCAAGGGGCGATGCCTTTTCACCCAACGAAGAGCTAAGGGTCAAGTTCACTGAACTTATCCACTTGGACACATGTACGCACGAGATCAAGGCACGATATTCGATAAAACGATCCTAACGGTTCCACTTTTCCTATAAATACCCCCCCCCTTTAGTGTAAAATTCACAAAATCAGATCTTAGAGCTCTAAGTTGAAACCATTGTTTCATACCTGAGCTATTTGGTCTTGATTAGCACTCGGGGACCCTCCGTAAGTCTTCTTTCGCTCTTTTATTCGCTTTTCGAGTCCGAAAGTCAACGTTTTGTTGACTTTCTGCATTGACCAGCTTATGGTCGATGCGAAGTTCATGGAACTTCATAACGTGAGCGTGATCACGATGGTTATGGTCCATAGTGACCATACCTACTGATCACCACGTTATCTAGGCTCAGTGACGAGTCGTAGTTTCGGCCAAAATGCGCATTCTTGCGTATTTTGTAACCAAACTACTCGTGGGCATCAAAGCCGTTTGTTTTGATGCCAAACCTGTTTCTAAACTTAGTTAAGCATGTTCTAACATGCTTAGCTCGTCACTTTTAGTTTAGTGCTTATATAGGGTCGTAAGGTAAGAGATTTAAACCATCGCTTATACTTTCGAACCCGACCCATTTGGTCGGTCATTAGGACCCGACCAAACACATTAGGTGACCATAGCTATAACCTTCCGAGGTTATACCGTGTGGTCGCAATGTTAGGCGTTCCGAACGCGTTCTACGCGAACGACGCGTTAGGGTAGCATAAGCTACCTAAACGGGTCGTGATGGACCGTAAGCACTTAGATTAGGTTTCATTTTAGTATGTAGGCTTTGCTAAGCCATATTACACGAGTCTCCATACTCGTTTGGTTTACGAACCCTCGTACTGTCCGATCCTTCCGATTTGGTCCGGTATATTAACATAAGCTACCTATTAGGTGCCGTTGATATTCCGTGATCTTTAGCATTATCCGGTTATTATACAAGGAATCCAAAGCAATCTCAGGTGAGTACATAGTTCCCCTCTTTTACTGTTTTCTGAACTGTTTTGGGGTGAAGCATGTGTACCTATCTGTTATTTTCATCATTTCAAAGTATAATTGATTATACATGATAGTATTTATCTTTTGACAAACTAAATGACTATCTATGGTTTAAACACTGATTTCTCAAGGACTACAAAAGTAATTGTTGGGATAGTACTTATTTTGTTCACCAGACCGATTGGTAGTATGATATAGCGCTATAGGACTAGACACCCCATTCCTGTTGTCATGGAATGTCTGAAACCAATTTCTTTCTCCATCCAAATAGGGATTTCCTTTGTGGTATCCTTATAGTCTCAAAGGTGTAGTTTGATGCACCAGGTCTGAATGAATTCTTAAATCGCACCTTTAAAGTATATTTTGATATACTCCCAAAAAGTATAGTTTGATATACTCTCATGTGTGGTGTTGTACAGAACCAACATATATTTTGTAATCATCCAAAGCATATTTTGATATGTTATTTACAAACCAAGACATAGTTTAATATGTTATTTATCACATCCAAAGCATATTCTGATATGTTACTTACAAAACTAAAGCATAGTTTAATGTGTTATTTATAAATCCAAGGTATACCTGTAATATACTACTGAAAACTATTATTTTGAACAACTAAAGTATATTTAATATACTATCTATCAAACGATTTAGTTTTGGTTAGTGTTTAGATAACGGAACGAGTGTAATGTGATGAAAACATGGTAGATACGCCGCTGGTACTTCTTATATATAAGTGTTTTCATTGCATTACATACCGTGGCGTTATTTAGTACACCTGGGTTAACAATATTGGAACTGAAATATATTTTAATATATTACTTATTCAACTTTCTTAAAACCAAGGTATATTTTATATATACCATAAACGTTTTATTAAAACATTGTTTTTCAAACAACTTAACTTATACAAACTCATTTTACATGGTTATTCAGTTAACCATACATTATTCTCTTATTTATACATATCATCTGATCTTACCGTTTTTCAAATGATTTACAAGACAAAGCAAATTTACAAAGTTCATGACTAAACATTTTCTCAAACATAAGTCATGAACTCCGTTTTCACAAAACCTATGTATCTCACAGGCATTTTTATGTTGACGTACCTATTTTTACACATGTTTCAGGTGCTGTCTTGAGATGATTGTTGATGCATGCTACATTTAGGATGGACTCGTGCCTTAGCAACTTTAAAACTTGGAAGATCATAGTTGTACTTATGTGATTGTAATAGAACAACGAGTTCATTTAATCAATAAAACAATATTTAAATTTCCATGTGTTATGAAACAATGATTCTGTTACAACACTCCCCGACGTTTCCGCCACGTTTTGTTGTTACACGTGGTCGGGGTGTGACATGCAATGCCCCCGCAACATTCCAACGTTGGATGGTGTCCATCTTCCATGACATGATAGAAAAGATAACGGAAGTCTTCATGGACGACTTTTCTATCTTTGGAGATTCATACGACCAATGCCTCGATAACCTTGAACGAATGCTATCCCGATGTGAGGAAACTAACCTCGCCCTTAATTGGGAAAAATGCCATTTCATGGTAACGGAGGGAATAGTACTTGGTTACAAAATCTCAAGCGAAGGAATGGAGGTTGATCGAGCAAAAATATACACTATTTCTTGATTACCACCACCATCCTCCGTTAGAGCAATCAGAAGTTTCTTAGGGCATGCCAGATTTTATAGGCGGTTTATCAAATACTTTTCTAAAATTTCAAGGCCTCTAACAAAATTACTTAAAAAAGATGTCCGGTTCATCTTTGACAAGGATTGCAATCAAGCATTTCTAACCCTCAAGGAAATGCTAGTCAATGCACCTATCATGATAGCGCCTGATTGGAAATTACCTTTCGAAATCATGTGTGATGCAAGTGACTTTGCAGTTGGAGCAGTCTTGGGACAAAGAAAGAAAAGCATTTTCACCCAATTTATTATGTTAGTAAAACACTTAACGATGCATAAGAAAATAACACAACAACTGAAAAAGAGTTACTAGCTGTGGTATTTGCTTTTGATAAATTCCGTTCTTATCTTGTTCTTTCTAAAACAATAGTCTATGCAGATCATGCAGCCATTCGATACCTTTTCAAGAAACAGGATGCTAAACCCCGTTTGATTCGGTGGATTCTACTCCTCCAAGAATTTGATATTGAAATCAAAGAAAAAAGAGGAGCCGAAAACACCGCAGCAGATCATCCTTCGCGCTTAGAAGACCCAGCTTTGGAGGCAACCAGGGACGAGAAAATCAACGAAAAATTTCCAACAGAGGCCTTAGAAATGGTGGAATACAGAGAAGAACCATGGTATGCCGACTATGCTAATTACCTAGCTAGCGGTATAGTCGCCAAACGATGGCCGCATCACCAAAGAAAGAAATTCTTTGCTGATGTAAAGCATTGTTTTTGGGAAGATCCTTATCTTTTCAAAATGTGTGCCGAGCAACTCATCTGATGGTGCGTACATGGTAGCGAGGCAAGAAGAATTCTCCGCCATTGTCATGAAGGTCCATACGGAGGACATCATGGTGCCGCTAGTACCGCACGAAAGGTATTTGATTCAGGATTTTATTGGCCTACCATTTACAAAGACGCCCAAAGTCTTGTCAAGACATGTGACGCTTGCCAAAGATCAGGTAATATTTCTTCTAAAAACGAAATGCCACAAAATGGCATTCTTGTTTGTGAAATTTTAGATGTGTGGGGACTCGACTTTATGGGACCTTTCCCACCGTCAAAAGGAAACAAATATATACTTGTGGCGGTAGATTACTTGTCTAAATGGGCCGAGGCCGAGGCACTTCCAACAAACGATGGAAGAGTTGTGGTAAGATTTCTGAAAAAATTATTCTCTCGTTTTGGCACACTTAAAGCATTAATAAGTGATAGAGGAACCAATTTTTGTAATCATCAACTTGAAAAAAATTTAACAAGATATGGGGTTGACGTGTTGTCGTAGTACACGTAAATTTAATCCAAATTACAACTAATAGATAGTGGTAAATGGGTATCGAACACAGGGAGTTTGTGGAAAGTATGTCGACTATGTAGCTTTGCACTTTAACTAAAATTAAACTTCAATTGCAGAAATTAAAATTCAAGAGTTGATTGTTTTGGTTTAAAGAACTAATGTTAACTAATTAAATTGCAAATCAAAGATTGGTTTTGTAAACAGATTAGGAACAAACGACCATCCTAGATTTCAGGTTTTAATCCACACTAATGTTTATGCTTAACTAGAAAGAACCACATAGACATGGCTCGTGTTTGATTATCTGTTTGTGATGAAAGAGAACTAAGTACTCGGATTATAAAATGCGAGGTTGTTACCCGATGATCAATTGACAATTATCCAACCCTAATCCCTCCCATGATATCTCGGTTGCCAACGACACCAAGAACGTATGGTTTAGATTAACATCAAACAAAAATCAACACTTTACAAACAAACATTCAAACACCATAATAACTCAAACAAACATTCAAAGTTATTATTCTAGAAATTTAAGCACAAACATAGTGTTTCAAAAGCAAACCTTACATCTAGGATGATCACCAAAAGTTTAGCCACTCATGACTTGGTACATCATCATCACACAACGATTAATGTTCATATGAATCGAAAACACAAACCAATTGTTTAGAAATGTTTGGAACCAAGAAGTACTAGCCAAAATCGCCCCCAATATGCAGAGAAAACGTTCAATGATGAGATAATGTGAAAAGACACATGAAAAACTGTTTTAATATGGCAGTTATGCTTTTGTCCGTCACCTCTACCGTAACTTACGGTAGCTACCGTAAGTTACGGTAGACTCCAAATCGTTACGCTGGTTCTCTACTATGTTACGGTGGATCTGGGCACTTTCAGGGGCTCCCGTAATTTACGGTACCCACCGTAAATTACGGTGGAGCCCCGAATTCTTTGTTTTGTTTCTTCTTTCCTTCCATGCATAACCCGTTCCACTCCAGTCCATCCAAAACAGCGTTTTATCCATTTTTAGCTCCTGAAACGTACCTGAAACATAAGCAACTGTAGTCATCTAATTCAAGATAATTACGCGATCAAGTGAGGGATAAACTCGTCTTTTAACACCAATAAGGGTTGTCATATGGACCACCCGTCACATCCCCACACTTAACCGTTGCTTGTCCCAAGCAACTCATCAAAACCATTCTCCAAACAAGTGATCAACATAAACCAAGAATAAACATGTAGTCGTTTTACTAACCCTTTTCTTAACACCCAAAAATAACACACCCGTTTATGTCTGTCCTCTCGGCAACAAGTAAGCACTAGCATTTGTAAGCTAGACACACCAAAAGGCAAACGGGCGGTTGCACAACTATAAGCTTGTACCTAAATTGGTCCTTCTCCTCACAAGTGCCAAACATGAATGCAAATCAAAGGGGCTTTAAGGTTGTAACGCGGCTAGGTGTATGGGTAGGAAATGGAATATATATGAAGTAGCGAAAAACTTTACCCGGTCTTTTATTACACAATGAAACAAACAAATACCAAACTTAAACTTCTATGCACAAGACAACTAAACATCATTTATTTTTCTTTTTCATTGCTTTTTTCCTTTTTTTTTCCATTCAAACAAAACTATCAAAGCAACCTTCAACATAACATCAAACGTATCTACACACTAATAAAATAACTACTACACTATAAGACCGGGTTAAGTCGGTTAAATTTTTAGGAACTAGCTAAGGGTAACAAACGATAGGCTTTAGGCACAAAATGGGCAACTAAATGTCCAAACCCCCGCCCCTCTCGCAACCATGCTCATATATATAATTAATGAGGTCCAACCCACCAAATCCCATACTCGCACTCACCAAGACGAGGCTACCTAATTGCCCTTATCCTTTTTACATTCACATTCAACTAAGGACTCAAACCGTATTAAGGCACAAGTTCTAATGCACCCCACCCGTAGCCACTCTCATCAAAGAAAAGTATTATTTATTTACATGTGTGGCTTCAACTCTCACCTAAGAACAAAGGGTATTAAGGGTTACCGGCGCATCATTTGGGGTTAATCCAAGGTGTTCAAATTCTCACACTGTTTTGCTTAATTTAAAAATTTTTCAAAAACCTCAAAATTTCCTCCCATCCCCACACTTGGGATATATTGACCCCAATGTATGGTTTTAAGAGGATTTGATCGCTTAAACTCTTTAACACCAACCAAAAGCTTATAACTCAAACCACAAATTTCTTTTTGGTATTTTTCATTTTATATTTTTTTATATTTTTTTTCAAACATCACACCACCAACTCGCCCAACCCGAAACATAACAACACAAACTAACACCACCCAACCACCCGACCATAAACATAACAAACCAACAAATATTCACAAAATATATAAGAAGGAGCACGACCTGACTAATAGTAGTGTGGCTGAGGAGGCCCGAAAATGGAAGACATTATCTCATTCCATTCTCCGAAAGCAAATGCACCGCTACCGCTTCCACCTTGTTGCGAAGCTCCTTCTTGTTGACGCGGGTCTAGCCACTGTGAATGATGGAGCGGCGGGCTTGGATACGATACACTACCATCGTATGGTGGTAGAGACGCATAATCCACCGGAGGTGGATCCACAACCACGGGCCGCCCCGCATGCCAATCCGCATGCATCCTTCGGGCTTGATCATCTTCATACCGGTTATTCATCTCTAACTCATGGGAGTAAGCACGCGCACGGTTCCATGATTCGGTTCGGTCAAAGTTGTGCTTTAGGGCTCTCTCCATACTAGCACTCATCATCGTTTGGTGATCAAAGAAAGTACGCTCCGACCCCGACCATGAATCAAAAAACGGGTGCCGGAGGACGTTGGTTCTCAATAACCTCTTGCATAGTACCCTCGTATGCCCAGTTTGACTCGTATGAACGCTCTGTGTAGTCATAGAAAGCACCACCATATCTCCTACTTGGCCCCCATGGCCCACATCCACATTCTCACCGTGAGGCTCATCCGCATAGTCCTCATCACCACTCGGAGGTTCCGCATCACTCTCCGGTTCATCCTCTTCACCCGGTAAAAGAGCTCTTGCATCAACTTTCAATGCTCGCCATCTCTGACCCTCCGATTTGAGCTTGTGATACCTTTCTGATTGAGTGTATGTCCATCCAATACCCATCTTCTGAATATCAAAAGGCTTGTGCCTTTTCAATGCTCCTCTATCCTCCGATGTGATCGCTTTAAACTGCTTCAACAATCCCGTAATAATTCGGCAATACGGGATAATGCTCCTCCCCACATTGTTTCGGCAAATCCAAAGATGGTTCATGATCAAATACCGAATCGGAAAGCGAGGAGAACCATTGAGCAATGAATAAAGGACGGGTATTTCCGGGTACCTCACTTGTTCCTTATCTCCTCTTCGTGAAATGACATTCAAAATGCAAATCGCTAGCAATAATTTTGCTTCAATCTTCAAGTTCTTCCGGTACAAGATTCCACTATAAGTGCCAGGAAAGAACAAAGTCGCTAACATATCATTCCACCTCGGATGCTTCTCCGGTTTAATCAACAGATCATCAAAACTAGGGATCACGTAATCACGAGCAGGTAGATTGTCGTATTTCCCCAATTACCTTAGTGTATCAAACGACATTTCCACCTTAATCCCATTAACTTCACCCGTCAACTTCATCTGCGATGGCCTATCGTATTTGTTGCATTTCATAGTTGCCATCCATTCTTGAATCTCGTCCATAAACAAGTTTTTGTTGTCCTTGTCGTAACAACTGAGCGCCGCCTCCCATCCTAAGGCGCGAAACTGGGCAAACACATTAAACAGCCCAAATTCAACCTCTCGAACTTCCCTCTCACAGATGAACGCGGCAGCCTTTTTAACCGGTTCATACTGTCATGAAATAGTGTCGGCTGCCACTCATCCGGCTACTCATCCAATGGACCCGATTCCCACCTTGGTTTATCGGTCGGGTCTAACTCCATCATCTCTTCCTCCTCACTCTCACTATCATCAACCGTACCCAGATATTGCCTATTCTTTGGTTGTTGTTCCGGCTGCTTGCCTTTGTCTTTTGAAGTAGAAGAACTCAATCCGGCTCTTTCCTTAGTTCTTACCATTTTCCTACACATACCACAAAGGCAAACAACACAACCAAACACAAAAAGTTAGCCCCTTTTTCATCAACAATCCCCACACTTGCTTGTTACTATGGTTGTAGATGCTAGTGAACAAAAAATTTTATAATTATTTTCTCAAAAATTGGGCATGGTGTCTCTACAATGTAGAGGTTCCCAAAAGTTCACTACTTTAACATCAATCCTACATCAACAACCATTACAATGATCAAGTAACAAGTTTCATGACAAAAACTATGAACAAGCAAGTGTCTATGAACAAGTAGCACAAATAACCTTTATCTTCATAATGTATCATCAAAACTAACAAATAAACATCACATACCTTAGTTTGAAAATACTAGAACACAAGAAAAACAAGAACTTCAAAAACCCCCAAAATTTTCGGCCCTAGGGTTTGTGATTCGGACCAGAAATTGATGTTTTCTCACAAATCTCTTCTCAAAATCAGCAAGTATGTGAAAAATTAGTCAAGATAGACCTAAATTTCACTTGATTTGACCAAGAATTGAAAGAGTTGTGAAGCTTGGAAGGTTGAAGAAGATTGTGGGGTTATGGAGATCTGGTGGGGTTGAGGAAAGTGAAAGATGATGTTTATGGTTAGGAGAAGATGAAAGAAAACGAGTGGCCAGGGTTTTGCTCACGTGACTTATTTTTTTATTTTTATTTTTATATATGTAACCGCTGCCAGATCGCACCATTGAATCGCCAGGGCTACCGTAAATTACGGTAGCCACCGTAATTTACGGTGGCTCCTGGCACAAAATCCCTACCGTAACTCAGTAGAGAATCACCGTAAAGCCCCAAATTTTTTAAGCCTACCGTAACTTACGGTGCCACCGTAAGTTACGGCGGCATCTGGGCATTCCTGTTTCTTCAAAAATTCCAATTTTTAAGTGCTTTTATCTTTATTTTTCAGTTTTTTCAATTTTTTTGTGTTTTTAAATTTTTTCAAAAACATGGAAAAATTACCCTACCCCCTCGAAAGTCCGGTGTTGTCCTCAACACAATGCTAGTGTCACACCCCGAATTTCCACGCGTCACCGGTGGGCCCGGTGGGGGTAACGTGACGTAGTTGATAACATCATAGTCAAACAACACAATATATAAATGCACAGCGGAAGCAGAAATAGATTCATTTCAACTTTACATAAACGTAATATTTAATATCACAAGTAGTTGAAACGGATCCACAGGCGGATCAAATAAAATAAGATAAATGTTCAACAGACTTTAGACGCCTAGAACTTGCAAGATTCCTTACTAACGCCCTGAGCAGCTTCCAGCCTATTACGTACTTGTACCTGTCACTTAGACTTTGGAAAATACGTCAGTTTTCACTGGTAAATACACTCAACTGACTCATTTGAAAAGAGTTTATGAAAATTGGTTTAGGCGCACAAGGCACAAAACTATTTTGACACTTGATTAAAATGCACAAGGCAATATTAATCTTTTATACTTGGGACAAACTATATCTCATGTTATCAGTTTTACATAACTTGCTCTACATACGGGGCCCGGTCCTATGCCGGTTCAAGATTAACCGACACACCACTATTCCCTTATTGGGAATCCCATATTGGGTATAATCAAATAATAAGCATAAAGCATCTGTCAGGTGTATGCCTACCCCCGTGCTTAGGTCGTGGCCATTGCAATTTAATGAGTCAAGGATATCCAGGACACGGTCGCATTAATCCCCAATGTTTCAGTCAAGCAATACGAATTAAAACAGGTTATTTGAAATTCCCGACACATTGGTCTTCGAATCCCATACCTGACCATGCGGTATTTATATTACCGTATCCCAAGCCCGTAATAGGGAAAATAAGTTAAGAGTATTTACCTGAGCTAGCTCCTGTCTTAAATAGCAAGAATTATAATAACTCAGCCGTATTCACTTAAGTAAGCGTAGGTACAATTTACCGGAAGGCTCTAGTCTGGAACGATGGTATAAATAACCAATTAGAATACTAACGGGTCTTTAATTAAGCATAAGCTTAGACCGGTTAGTTTTAAGGAAATATAGGGTTCAAGCGCACGATTAAGCGAAGACCGGATAGAACGTTATTTAGACCCGACAAGTTTGAATACTTGTATAATATGGGTATACAAAATACATTCTGGATTTTGAGACAAAAATGATAACGTTTGACCCGTTTCAGTCAATTTACACAAACTAGTTACGTAAACCGAACCGAACGCGAAAAGGGCGATACGGGTAGACAAATGATTCAAATGCAAGTTCCCTGATATAATATGCTTTAAATATGATATAACATCAGTAAGTTATGTTCTATATTGCCCGGAATAATTTTAAACCCAATTTATGCCTTAGAAGGGCATTTTGGTCATTTAAAAGATAATAAAAGAGTAAAATTAGAAATCTGAGTTTAGGGTCTGGTTCATACAGTAAATATACTTAATATAACATATTATATCAGTAGGGTATGACCCATATACCAAATTTATCATTTAAAACCAAACTATGCACCGTAGGGGTATTTTAGTAAATTCACAAGGGCTAAAAGTGCCAAAACTGGAAGTCTGAGTTCATATACTTATACTTACTGTTTTTATATGAAAATATGCTAAACACATCAGTAGGTATAGGTCTTATATGTTTAAAACAAGTATAACGCTTACTATGCGCTAAGAACGCTAAAAATGCGATTTAAGGGCGTTTTCGGGTTTTCAATTTAAATCTGAGATTTTTATATTTCCAGAATACTTAAAATAATTTATTCATCATATAAAATCAGTAGAAAAAGGTTTCGGGTCAAAAGGGTGTGTAAAACTCATTTTATGGCTAAAACGGTCAAAACCGACATAAGCCGAAATGACTAGGCGATCTAGGATCCGTTCAGCCAAAAATTAATTAAAAATCATCAAAATTCCCAGAATATTATATTACTTCTGTTGGTAAAGAGTTTCGTATCAAAACGTGGCCAGAAACGGGTTCTACGCGAAAAGGACCGTTTATGTAAATTTATAATATAGTTTTACGCTAATGGCCATAACTCAAAATCTGGACCACCAACTGATCCGAAATTTTCGGTGCAAGTTCATATATTAGAAATGAAGATTTCTATCCTTTCACTTTTCCAAAAATCACGTTTTAAATCAAAAAGGGCAAAATAGTCAACTTTATGCATAAATCGGAAACATGCATTCGAATAGGCTAAGCATAGACTCAATCAAAGAAAATTCCAGAAAGTTTAACTAAAATAAAAATAGTCAAAAATACTTTCCAATGCAGATCTCGAACATGCATGTACGAATCCGAATCGATAGTCTACGAAATAATCGTTTTACAAGACTTTCGGTTCCGATTCGTGGCTATACTATAGATTGTCGAGTTGATGATGATTAAAACACATTCTTATATGTAATACAAGTTACTTTTAATGATTAATCAGGTTGCATGTCATCTATATCATTAATCATGTCATTTTTCACAAAAATCGTTTCTGTTGACTTTTTAGAAATAGGTTTGACTCGACATTTAGCATGCATGTAGTGGGAATCAGTTTGTATCCTTTAGAGGGTTTGTTTCCCACATAAATACCAATCTATAACAAGTTTCAATTCGAGAAATGACTGAAAGCAATTCGTTTAATCAGAAAGTCAAAGGTTATGAACACCCAGTTTGACTTTTATCAATAATCACAACAAGAATGGATTAAAGAACGAATTGAAAGCTTACAAAGGTCCTAAAGATGTTTAGTGGACACTAGAAGTCGGCCTTGATGATCAGATTATCTCCAGAGAAGCTTTGAGAGCTCTTGCAAGTCTTGGTGTTCTTGTTCACAATTGTAAATGCAAAGAAATGAGATCAAAACCTGATTTAAACCAGAATTTTCGAGGTTACTGTAGTAGTAGGCATGCATGGCATGTTATTGGGTTAATTGGAGGTGCAAATGAGCTGTATGGCACTTGAAATCGGACTCAATTTGACCCAAAACGAATTTCTGCTCGCTGGGCAACCCACGCGGCCCGCTTGGGCTTTCCCAGGCGGGTCGCCTGACCCTCCTGATCAGCCAACAACTTTTAAACTTTGGCAGAAATGGTCCCTGAGCTTGTATGCGATGTTTCGGCTGCTTTTCTCGACCCGTAAACCCCCAAACTTGGTTTTTAAGAACCTTAGGACATTTACCAACATGGAAATGTCCTCGGATAACTTTGCGCTCAACCGAAAAGCCATGAAATTCGACGTTGACGCTTTTAGTCCCTCAAGTACGGTTTTGGCCATAACTTTCTCATACGTTGACGAAACTTCATGAAATTTTTACCACATATTCTAGTGAGTATATTTTAGCTTTACAAAGCTTCGGGTCTGCCAAAAGTTCACTCAGAGGTATAAATTCAACATGTTGACACTTTTGGCCCCTATAGTTTACAATACTTCACTTTTGTGCAATTTCCGCGCCGTATGATCCATGAACCACCCGTTTAAGGTTATAAACATTGTGTAGGGTTATCATAGAGTCTATTTATCCATCGTTGACACTTTGGACCCTTACGTTCCATAGTTTTCACTGTTTGTCACTTTTAGTCCCTCTAAAGTATGTTTTCACATAACGGAACCTTATGACACGTGTCAAGACATTATTGGACGAAATTTTTCGAGGTGTTACAGCTAGAAATATTCGTAAACCGAACGTCCCCACACTTGTTTCGAACACGGACTTCAAGCAAATACGGTAATTGTGCAAACGAAACAAAGCAAATAAAATAAAATAAAATACTAACTATTTACACTACCAAACCTAGGCCTTTCATGGTTGTTCATCATCTACCGGGCATAGGATGTAGCCCGCTTTGTCTAGCTCCAAGTTGTTGATGTCGTTCCCCTCCAAGTATGGCTTTAACCGATGGCCATTCACCGTTTGTTGTTTGTTGGTTTGCTCATCTTGGATATCTACATCACCAAACCTCCCGACTCACCAAATGACATATGGGCCCATCCATTGCTTTTAAGTTTTCCCGCGAACATCTTTAGCCTTGAATTGTACAACCAAACCTTTTGACCCACTTCAAAGGTTTTCTTCCTCAACTTAGCATCGTGTACCTTTTTGAGCTTGTCTTTGTAAGCCGATGCACACTCGTACGCCTTGTCTCTAATTTCTTCGATTTCACTCAATTGCAACTTCCTCATCTTTCCCGCTTCATCATAATCCGCATTCACCGTCTTGATTGCCCAATGTGCCCGATGAGCTAAATCCATTGGCAAATGACAACCCTTTCCATACACCACCCGGTAAGGTGTTGTGCCAATTGGAGTTTTGTAGGTCGTCCGGTATGCCCACAACGCATCATCCAACTTGCTCGACCAATCCTTCCTATCCGTTCTAACCGTCTTCATGAGAATTTCTTTTATTTGACGGTTGGACACTTCAACTTGTCCACTAGTTTGCGGATGGTAAGGTGTGGCAGTCCGGTGATTCACGCTATATCGCTTCAAAAATTTCCCAAAATTGAAGTTCTTGAAATGCGAACCACCATCACTTATGATAACTCGTGGAATACCAAAACGGGAAAAGATATTGGATTGAACAAATTTATAAACAACCGAATGGTCATTTGTTCTTGTTGCAATAGCTTCAATCCACTTCGAAACGTAGTCCACCGCCACTAAAATGTATAAAAACCCATTGGAATTCGGAAAAGGACCCATAAAGTCAATGCCCCATACGTCAAAGATTTCCACAACCAAAATTGGTTGTAATGGCATCTCGTCCCTCTTTGAAATGCTTCTCATCCTTTGGCAATTTACACAATTTCTTGCAAACTCACACGCATCCTTGAAAATTGTGGGCCAATAAAACCCACATGAGAGAACCCGATAACCTGTTTTATGCCCGCTAAAGTGACCTCCACATGCGGATGAATGGGCATGAGTCAAGATTTCCAACACCTCCGTTTCGGGCACACACCTCCGAATAACTTGATCCGGCCCGATCTTGAAAAGATCCGGTTCATCCCAAATGTATTGCTTCACTTGGACCATAAATTGTTGTCTTCGCTTCTTGGTCCAATGATTTGGAATGGCACCCGTGGCTAAGCAGTTTACGTAGTGAGCATACCACGGTGCAACAAAGGTGGATACGGCTAATAATTGCTCATCGGGAAACCTTTCATTTATCTCGCTCAAATCGTTAATTCCTTCCACCGGGATCCGAGATAAGTGATCCTCCACTACATTCTCACTCCCCTTTTTGTCTCGGATCTGTAAATCAAACTCTTGTAATAACAACACCACCGGATTAAACGAGGCTTCGTGTCTTTCTTCTCCATCAAATACCGGACCGCACTATGATCCGAGTATACCACCACTTTGCTCCCCCAAATATACGAACGAAACTTATCCAAAGCATACACCACCGCTAGTAACTCCTTTTCGGTTGTGGTGTAATTCAGTTGCGCTTCGGATAAAGTCTTACTTGCATAATAAATTACCACCGACTTTTTATCAACTCGTTGACCCAAAACTGCACCAATTGTAGTGTCGCTTGCATCACGCATGATTGCAAATGGCTTGGACCAATCCGGTGGTTGCAAGATGGGAGCCTTGACCAAATGTTCCTTCAAAACAGTAAATGCTTGCAAACATTCGTCAGTAAAGTCAAATGGAACATCCTTTAATAACAAATTATATAATGGTTTCGTGATCACACTAAAACCTTTAATGAAACGTCTATAAAAACCCGCGTGTCCCAAAAATGACCTTACACCCTTAACATTTTTCGGTGGTTGCAAAGATGATATTACCCTTATTTTTGCTTTATCTACCTCCATACCCCTTTCCGATATTACATGGCCTAACACAATGCCCTCTTGCACCATGAAATGACTTTTCTCCCAACTAAGCACTAAATTTTTCTCAACACATCTTTTTAAAACTTTTTGTAATTCGTTGAGACACGATTCAAAACTAGTGCTGAAAATTGAAAAGTCATCCATAAATACTTCAAGCGACTCTCCAACCATGCCCGAGAAAATACTCATCATACATCGTTGGAAAGTTGCCGGTGCACTGCACAAGCCAAATGGCATTCGCCGAAAGGCAAAGGTACCATATGGACATGTGAAGGTGGTCTTGTGTTGGTCATCCGGGTGTATTGCTATTTGATTATAACCTGAATACCCGTCCAAAAACAGTAATATTTTTGACCCTACAATTTTTCAATGATTTGGTCAATAAAAGGTAGCGGGAAATGGTCCTTAGAAGTGGCGGTATTCAATTTGCGGTAGTCAATACATACGCGCCACCCGGTGATCGGTCGGGTGGCAATTTGTTCACCATTTTCATCCTTGACTACTTGAATACCGGCCTTCTTAGGCAGAACTTGGGTAGGACTTACCCTAGCACTATCTGAAATCGGATAGATAATTCCCGCATCCAACCATTTAATTACCTCTTTCTTTACTACCTCCCTTAGGTTCGGATTTAATCGCCGTTGAGCTTCTCTTGGTTTTGCATCCTTGGTGGTAATGATCTTGTGCAAGACGATTGATGGACTAATTCCTTTGAGATCGGCAATCGTCCATCCGATAGCTCCTTTATGCTCTTTCAAGACTTCCAATAAAGCTTGTTCTTGCGCCATCTCTAAATTAGAGGCAATAATGACCGGTAGAGTGTCATTATCCCCTAGAAAAGCATACTTCAAGTGGCTTGGCAAGTCTTTGAGTTCCAACTTTGGCGGTTCTTCTAGTGATGGTTTAGTACCCGAGCTTATTTCCGCCGGCAAGCCTTCGAATTGGTGAGTCCATGGCGGTCGACCTTCCTTCAAAGCCTTAGCATCCTGTTTTTTCCTCTTCAACCCTTAGCGCACAAGCATGTACCTGTTCAGAAAAATCACATAAACAAACATCTATGCCATCCTCCTCATACTCGTGCGGGTTGCATTCGTCGACTAAATCTGCCATGAAACACTCATCAACACCAACAGCATTAGAATTGTTAGTAAAAACATTCAAGCGCATTTTCCGGTTTCCAAAACTCATATCGACTGTCCCAAATCTACAATCGATCACAGCATGCGCGGTGTTCAAAAATGGCCGACCCAAAATAACATTTTGTTGTTGTTTTGGGTCCGCGGATGAGTAGTCCAAGACTAAAAAGTCAACCGGGTAATAGAACTCATCAACTTTCATAATCACATTTTGAACCATCCCCCGAGGTAGCTTATGAGACAAATCGGCCAAAACAACCGTTGTCTCTACCCTTGCTAACGGACCAAAGTCATATTGATCATATAAGCCCCCCGGTAAAATGCTCACCCCGGCTCCAAGATCTAGTAACGCCTTTGCTATTTGAAAATTGCCAACTTGTATATTAATTAATGGCGTGCCCGGATCTTGGAGCTTAGGAGGAAGCTCCCCATTCAAAACCGCACTTACATGCCCGGTTAAATCTACCCACTTAGGCATTTTCTTCTTTTGTTGCCTTTTTTGTGTGCATAACTCTTTTAAAAATTTTGCATATGCGGGTACTTGTTTTATTGCATCAAGGAGTGGAAGGTTAATTTTAACTTGTTTAAACATGTCCCAAAATTCTTCTTTTTGGGGACCTCTTGATGCAATAAAGTTTTTCTTACCTGGGTCAAACAAAGCCGATGGAAACGGGACTTGACTCGGTTCATGTCACACCCCCAAAATACCACATGCGGGAACACCGCGGGGCGTGTGACGTACCAGGATCCAAGCCACTAATCATATCTAACCAAGTATATTTAATAAAAACCTTCCATTCATTTCAGAATATAAATCTAAGTCAAGAGTGAAACTAAAATAAGTATTCCGCGGAAGCACAATGCAAATAGTATTTCAAAAGTTTCCAAAACGTGTGTTCATACTCAATAAGTGAGTATCCAAGAGCCTCGATCCATGACCACCCCAGTGCTCCCAGATAGCATGTCCATAATCAGAAATCTAACGACCTACAAGCATGCAGACAAGTGTGTCAGAAACGCTGGTGAGTTCAAAGTTTTATTAACGCGTTTAGTTACTAGTTGTGTGCTTAAGACAGTTCAATGTTTTGCTTTGATGTTGTTATTAACTCGATTACCGTATGTGGCTACTAGATGTTTTTGCCCGAACCCCAATGCCTCTATCAAAGCATTGGTCAAGTGGTCAAGGTAATTAGTTCACGCACGTCCTTTCCGGCACGGTGTGAGGGTGCCAATCCTAATAGCGCTATCAACTAAATACCTCGTTGCCTTCCCGGAAACTATCGGTATATGTAAGGGGTCTTATATGATAGAAACTGAGTAATAACCAACAACCCATTACACTGACATTCCTCTCTGGAACGTTACCCGATATCCCTTTCTAGGATGCATGTTTGGAGAAAGTGCAGTGAACTCACCTTGGATTGCTCGGTAATGAAGTTTACTTGTTCACAATTGATCTACCAACCACGTCCTAATCATGGTTATCAATCTAATCAGTTTTGTTCACTATTGAACACGTGTTTAACAGATATATCACATAGCACGTAACAGATGGCACATAGCATGTAAGTCCAATACAATTTCCACTTAACAGTCCAAGTTATCACAACAAAGCCACCTTCGACCCAGTTACTTGTGCGATCCACAGGGCTTGTGCGATTGTATTGGACCGTGTTCCGACCCTAAACAGTCAGTTGAGAACGTTCATCTTCACGTACGAAGGCGGAATCAACGTAAATGAAGTAACACAGCTTTTCCTATTCAATTCCTTCTCTTTTATTGCTTTCTGATTACAATTTGACAGAGTTTCAACACCAAAAGCTCTCAACAGTTTCGCTCCAACATATATGAATGATCACCAGGTTTCGCTCAAGTGTGCTATATATACTCCATATAGTTTCGCTCCAAGGGACATACCAAATAAGAGAAACTACCTCTTAACCTTATGAGCGAAACCATCTAATGACTAATAAGCGGAACCTTTCATTAATTGTACACATAAGCGAAACTATAATCATCAATCATGATTTTGACTTTCAAGACCCTATGTTGACCTAACTTGACCTAAGACGTAATGCAGACGAAGTCAACAGACATTCCATGCATCAACAGACTCCCCCTTGGATGTTGACGTAGTCTTTAGCTCTGAGTCTTCAGTCTTGGTCTTTTCTCCAACTCTCTATCTTCTCATCATAAGCACTCTATCTTCATAGGCTTCAGGATCATTACCTGACTCTATCTTCAGACTCCCCTTTGACTATTGATCCAGACTCCCCCTTTCACAGACTTCCCCCTCTTAGTATGCTGGGATCTGAGGTTTTGTTTTGGTTCAAGCTTTAACAATTAGCTTCCGTTGGGAATAATGAAGTCCAAACCTGTTACTCAACCAATAATAATACAAACTTAATCTTTAACAATAAATCACAAACTCAATCAGCTTTAGAAATCCACTCAAGTATTCAGGTCCAAGTTAATGACCCTGATTACTCAATTAATCTACCAAGTTCAACTCAATGATCTTGGTTGATCATTTGACGAATCAAACTGATTTTGTAAAAACATTTTCACATTTTCTAAAAACAATGTAACAAGCATCAACTTAATGAACTTGTTTTAACTTTGAAAACATCTCAATCTCTGACAAAGTAAGCTCTCCTCATTCTTCAGCTCAGAACTTTCCTGCATCTGCTTCAATCTCCGAGAATCCAACGATTAACTCTCCACTTTGGTTTGTCCAAAATAAAGCAAAAAATAAAATCTTTTTGAATTTTATAATGTGTTCTAAACTAAGAAATGAAATGCAGAAAACTTAAATTGCAGACTATAAAGAAATTGAGCTATATACAAACTTATTTTTGGCGAGCGTGTCAGGGAATCATATCAGCTTTTCAGACAAATTACTAGTACCGTTAAGCTATATATCATACTCAGATTTAAACAATTCACCTCGATTGTCGATATACTGATCCATCTTAAATTCTCACACATATTTCAATCTATTCAGGATACGACTTAGATGTTTTATGAACTTAGCTTAATTCATGTGTCCCACCTCTTGAATATACTCCCGTATCCAGAATCCCAGATATTCAGTCTTACAGGTGAGTATACGACAATGATATATGTACATAAATTAGGTATGCGAGGGCCGAGGGATCTGAGGTCGATACTTTCGTATGCGCAGAGAGATATCAGTTTCGACTTTTCAGTATGTCCCCTTTAGAGGATCTTTTAGCTACAACAGCAACGACTATCAATTTTATTGTTTCATCTGCATGCTGAGGGTTTATGCTATGTTTCAAGCATTTGGTGAAAGTATTATCCAAGGACTAGGTCAGAACTTCCGTTCAGCAGAAGTCTCGGAATAATACCCCAGACATCATTGAGTATAAAATCCTAGTATATCAGAATACGAGACCTTTCAAACAAGATTTCAGGGGTTACCTATATATCCAAGTAGTGTTCCCCACAAATTTCACAAGTTTGAAATTTTAGGTTTATATCCCGAATAAATCTACTAAATGTGCGAAAACCTATCGACACATCATCAGTGAGACTGTTTAACTCATTTAGACTTTACAATTCTTTAGCATACTGTAATTGTCTAGCCGATGTACTATCATTTTCCCTATATACACAAGCTCTTTTTCAGATTTTATATTGTTTTTGGATTTAGCATTTTTTACTGTTTTTGTATTTTTCTGAAAGTATAACTATTTACAACTATCTACTCCCCCTAAATACCAAAACAGGTAAAAAATCGACAAACCATTGCAGATTGTTTCTCGTCTTCAACCGCAACAGTACTCTCATCAACGCCAATTATGTCGTCCGACACCGACAGAATCTTCATACTTTTCAATTTTAACAAATATTTAAACCGATTTTTATCAAAAGCTTTGGTATGTAAATCAGCTTTCTGTTCGTCAGTGTGGATTTTCTCAATTCGTATCAACTTTTTCTCGAAGCAATCGCGAATAAAGTGATGACAAATCTCTATATGTTTAGTTTTAGCGTGATGTACTGGATTCTTTGTTATATTTATTGCAGCCTCATTATCAACAAACAGAGGGTTGTTAAGAAACTGCAAACCGTAGTCGCACATCTGTTGCTGTATCCACAGGATCTGAGAGCAGCAACTGCTAGCAGATACATACTCCGCTTCACATGTAGATAACGCCACAGACGTTTGTTTCTTACACTGCCAGGTAACCAATCTAGGTCCAAAGAACTGGCATCCTGCAGTTGTTGATTTGGTATTAACTTTGCAGCATCCGAAATCCGAATCGGAATACCCTTCGAGCGTAAAACCGCCTTTCCTAGGATACCACAACCCTAATGACGGAGTTCCTTTCAGGTAGCGTAATATCCTCTTCACAATAATCATGTGCGAAGCTCTCGGGTTAGATTGATATCTTGCTGCGAGGCACGTTGGGTACATGATATCAGGACGTGAAGCAGTTAGATACATCAAAGAACCTATCATGGAACGGTAAAACGTTTCATCAGCCTTGTCTCCGGTGAGATCTGGATGAATCCCATGATTTTTCGCAAGTGGGGTAGCAGCTGGAGTAGAACTTGACATTCCAAATTTCTCTAGAATATCATGCACATACTTCGTCTGGTGAATGAAAATTCCCTCAGGTAGTTGTTCAACTTGTAGTCCCAGAAAGAATTTCATCTCCCCCATTGATGACATTTCGAATTTTTGCTTCATCACCTGTTCGAAATCTTTGCACAATTTCTCATTCGTTGACCCAAAAATTATATCGTCTACATAAATCTGAACTATCAGAAGATGTCCGTCGACCTCTTTAGTGAAGAGAGTGGCATCCACTTTTCCACGTATGAACTTGTTGGCTAGTAGGTGTTGAGAGAAAGTCTCGTACCAAGCTCTCGGGGCCTGGTGTAAACCATACAGCGCTTTGTCCAATAAGCAGACCTTGTTTTTGTGGATTGGGTCAGTAAAGCCTGGCGGCTGACCGACATAAACCTCCCCTTTGACCTTCCCATAAAGAAACGCCGATTTTACATCCAACTGATAAATTTTGAAGTTCTTCCAAGACGCAAATGCTAGGAAAATTCTGATAGCCTCTAGTCGTGCCACAGGAGCATAGACTTCTGTAAATCAATCCCTTCCTATTGACTAAAGCCCTGAACAACGAGTCGAGCTTTGTTCCTTACAACCACTCCTCTGTCGTCTCTCTTACACTTGAATACCCATTTTGTATTGATTTTCCTTTGGCCATCCGGCAAATCCACTAACTTCCACACTCCCAACTTTTCAAACTGACTTAACTCTTCTTGCATCGCAATGACCCAAGAGTCTTCAGTAAGTGCCTCTTTATACGTTCTCAGTTCGATCTGCGAAATGAAACAACTTAATGAAAATTCAGTTTGTAAAGCTGCTACTGTAGAATAAAAACATGTTAAGCCCTGGTCTATTTGACGTCTTGTGCGAACGCCTGAATGCAATTCCCCTATGACCAACTCCTCTGGATGATACGAAAGAGTTCGCGACATCACTTCGCTTGGAACATCTACAGTTCCCTCCAGATTAGTAACATTCTGATCTGCATCTTGTTCACCAACTTGGTTTGTTTGACTTGATATCTGGATCTGCTCCCCCTCAGAATCTGAATCACCATGATCAAATACTGGCATGTTGTCAGCTTCTTGATTATCATTCACATCCGACTGATTACCAGGAGCAACTTCATCATCATGTTCACCAGCATTGCTAGGACCTGCTTCATCATCATTTGAAGTTTCCCGAGTTCTTCTAGAATACTCTACTGGGAACCTTAGTTGCGATTCATACTCTCGCAAAATATCCAGCTCATCAAAGAAATCTTCATCGTCCTCTGATTCTTCTCTCATGTCAAACGAATCCCAAAGTTTGTCATAATGATATTTCCATGAATCACCAGGATTCTGCGGCGGCATAGTATAACCTTGACATTCAACATTGCCAGCTTCAATAATCCGATTCTCAATTGGAACGAAGACACGTCGCATTGGATTTGCATAACCAACAAATATTCCCTCAATGCACTTCGGACCAAACTTTCCTTTAGGCTCTATAACTGTACAGGGTGACCCGAACGGTTCTAGATACTTCAAACTCGGCTTGCGATTATTGATTAGCTGAAAGCATGTTTTGTTGAATTTCTTGACAGTGAGAACCCTGTTGAGCGTATAGCATGCGGCGGAAATAGCTTCAGCCCAAAAATTAATCGGTAACTTTGAATCTGCAAGCATGGTTCTAGCCGTTTCGATTAGCGTCCGATTTTTACGTTCTGCGACTCCATTCTGTTGCGGAGTGTACGGAGCACTAAACTCATGCAGTATACCTCTTTCATCACAAAATTCTTCCATCTTACTGTTTTTGAATTCAGTACCATTATCACTTCTAATTCTACTGATAGGCCTTTGGTACAGATTCTCAATCCTTTTAAACAACGCCATTAAACTGTCAAACGTTTCGTCTTTCGTTTTCAAGAAAGAAACCCACGAAAATCTGGAATAATCATCAGTTACGACCAAACAGTAGTAATCTCCTGTAATACTCTTGACATTCACCGGGCCAAACAAATCCATCTGAAGTCTTTCCAGAGGTGTTGAAACTGAATTGACTTGCTTTGTAGGGTGTGACTTTTTCTTCTGCTTGCCTTTAACACAACTAATGCACTCCCCTTCCAGATGAAAACCTTTGACATGAACTCCTGTAACCAAATCGTTATGCACCAAGTGATTCATCTTCCTTAGGTGAATATGTCCCATTTTTCAGTGCCACAATCTCGACTCTTTTTCAGTTGCTCTGGACACAAAACAATGAGCCTGACCCGCGGTTGTAGTAGCTACGCTCATGTCCAATACATACAGATCATTGACTCTTGGTGCCCTCATGATGATCCATTCCTCAGGTATCACAAAACCCGGTTTCAAGATCAAACATTCTTTGTCAGTGAAGTGAGTAGTATACATCCTCTCACAGATCTGGGAGATACTCAGCAGATTATTCTCCAGCTCAGCGATGTAGTTAACTCTCTCAAACGTCACGATTCCGTTGGATAACGTTCCTTCACCTATAATCTTTCCTCCTTGATTACCAGCAAAACCTACGTAACCACCATTTATATTTCTCACATCGTACAGTAACGCAGTCTTCCCTGTCATATGTCTTGAAGCTCCACTATCCATAATCCATCTGGATACAAGTTTTAGAAGATCCTGCACATAACAAAATTTGACTTAAACAACTTCAAGAAAGATGCCGATTCATGCTTTGCGATCCAGGAAGCTCCAGCAATTCAAACTGCTTAGTCAAACATGGTGTCCACCCAGGCCTCATCAGCCTTAGGTGTAACCTTGACCATTTTAACTCTCGCAACTTGAATTTTAATGTTTTCAGCCTTCAGAGGTGGAAAATTTGCATCCTAATCAACTTGAATTGATTCCTCAGAAGATGAAACCTTTTTCTCTGTTTTCGGTTTCCAAACTTGTTGAGATACCGCAACCCTTTTGTAAAATTTGTCATTTTTAGTTACCGACTTCTTTACGGGTTCATTTTTCATTTTGATGTTATCATTTTTCACACTCTTTTTCTCAACAACGATTGGTGCTTTACCCTTCACATCAACTTTCTTCTGTTGAGTCTTCACAGTTTCAGTCTTAGGCTTCACGTTGGTACACTTTCGTGCAATGTGACCAACTTGATTACATCTAAAGCATGTTCGAGTGTCAACAACTCGACTTATGCCTTCAGACTGAGACTGAGAAGCTCTTTTCTCAAAGAACTCTTTGTTTGATTTTGAAAAAATTTCTTTCTCTTCATCAACAAGTGAACTCGAACTATTCACAAACTTTTTCTTTTCGACAAACCTCTTATTTGGAACATTTCTTTTCTGATACGGCTTACCCCCCTGATAACCACCCGACCAGCTGTTTCTGTTGTTATTGTAAAAATGTGGTGGATTAACAGATTTCTTGTTGTAACCTTTTTTCTTTTTCAAACCTCATTTTACTTTTCTTTTGACTCAGATTGTTCACTTCTGACATTTCAACTTCAACCAACTTGAAAACATTTGTCAGTTTGTTCATGTTAACATTCTCAATCGGAAACTCTGAATCCGAAAACAACTGATCCGAACCCAACATCTTGTACATGACAAGATTTTATTCTTCATTTAAGTTTTTCTTGGACTTTTGTTTCGGAATGTATTTGTCCAAGAAACACCCATCTTCCTCAGTAGTGTCATTATCTGTTTTTAGCACATTTTCAACAACACCTTTTACAATATCATTTTGAACACTATCGTCATTGGAAGATGTGAACGTGACATCAATGTTCTCTGGAAGTTTAACTTCACTTTCTTCCTCAATTTCAACCAACCCAGATTCCTTTTTCGTGTAATTATGCAAAATCGGCGGTGGAACTTTGTGAAAACCCACCCCGGTTCCATCAAAATACACGTCTTCGCCAGCTTTGTTTTTGCCGATGGGTTTTGGAACTATGTGTTGCAAAACAAAGCTTGCGGAGCTATAGCTGTTAAGCTTCAACTGGATTCGCTCGTTTTCAATTTCAGCCTCTTGAACATTAAGTTTCAAATTAGCGATTTCATCGAGTTGTTTGTTGATTGATTCTTCTTTTACTCTCAGCACTGCTTTTAAATGCTCGTTTTCTTTAAAAGTTTTACCATTTCGATCATCACTATCTTTCACTGTGTTTTTGAGTTTTTCAAATTTTTCAGAAATCTGACGGTTTTCAAGAATTAACTTTTCATTTTCCGTTTTAACCTTTTCATGATCAATTTTATCTTTTTCAATTTGGCTAGTTAATTCTCTTATCCGTTCAGTTGAAACTTTAACTGTTTTGTCGCGATTGAGAATTTGATTCTCAACGCTTCTGACCTTTGCTGTCAGATTTTCAACTTTCTTACCGTTGATATATGTGACTGTATTACAAAATTTGCACTCTTTGTTGCAATTTTTGCAATCAGCATTTCCATCAATTTGTTTACCTGACGCATTTGTTGACACGTTCGAACTGACCTGGCTTTTTGACTCAGACACGGAGTTAGAGTCCACCTCAAGTGCCTTAGCAGCCAGCACTTTGTCAGCCATTTTTCCCAGGTTCTCAGCAGTCAATTCATGCGTTGTGTCAATAACTCCAGTATCATTTTTCTTCGATTTCTCGATCTCTTCTTTTTCCTTTTTCTCTTTCTCTTCTTTCTCCTTTTTCTCTTTCTCTTCTTTCTCTTTCTCATCTCCAGTTCCCCACCATTTGTTCTGCCAATACTCATCCTCATCTTTTAACTCCTTGATTATGGCTTCCAGATCAAGAGTTTTGTGATCAATAGCAATATTTCCATACTCATCAAGATAACACTCCCTATCCGGATCTCGCTGTCGTCGCTTCCAGATAGATACAGAAATTCTAATGATTCTGTTTTCAGCAATCATTTTCCTATATTTATACTTCTACTCTTCAGTACGTTCGTCTTTCCACGGAATAGGTTCATTTTTTGTCATGAATGCATAACCAACCGCATCTTCCTCCGGTAGAACCTCTTTGCTCCAATCATATCCTTCATCATTATAGATCACCGCAAGAGCTCTAGATTTCTCTCTGTTTTCATCACTCTGCTTCAATCTAGGCGGCTCAGATTTATTCTGGTGATAAATCGCCTTCTTGTAGTATCATCTCTGAAAGGATTCTCGGATTCATCCGCATAAGCGTTTCTACATTCTCGCTTGAAGTGACCCTTCTGCTTACACTTGAAGCACGTCACCTTGGACTTGTCGAAACGCAGCTTGGTAGACGGACCACCAATTGTCTTTCTGCCGGTAATTTCCATGAAACGCTGTGCTCGACGAACAGCACTTGCCATAGCCCAACGAATATCAATCAGCTCCATTTCTTCAGGATCTATCTGATCATAATCTTCTTTAGTCAGGTTGGTGTTGCCTATCTTCCCTGCTACTAATCCTTCATACGATTCCAACACTGATCCGAGAAAGACCATCTGTTGTTTAGCCGACTCCTCATCAAAATTCTGTGCATTTTTCAAATCTATTGCAACATTGCATTAAAACCGATTCTTTGCGTCAGAATGACTTCCAGATGATGAAGATCCACTGTGATAACCACTGTGACTTCCACTACTTTGATCACTTTTACTTTCTTTGCTTGCTGTCGACACATTCTCAGCAGAAAACGCAGTTTTGGGAGAAGTCGCTTTTGGCATCATGCTCTTCGGATAATACAGATCCAAATTCTGTTGATAAGATGAGTGATTTACTTTGAATGTCTTCTTCAACTCCAACTCGTGACTCTCGAGTTTCTCAATCACCACATCCACAGTCAACTTGTCAGGAGCTATAGTGTTCTTCAACATCAGCGCATAATATCTCCAATCCATCTCGTCTGGCAATGAATCGAACAGTTTGTCCACTAGATCCTCCTCAGAAAATCTGATATCATGCCGTGCTAATTCCAGTTTCAAGTGACCAAACCTTTCTATCATTTTACACACTGACTCGTTCTTTAAACATCCAAAAAGATCAAACTCTTTTCTAAGTAATTTCCTTTTGTTTTTCTTAATTTCTTCATTACCAATACATTTTGTTGCTAGCTTTTTCCAAAGATCTTTTGCGTTTTTATAATAGATTAAAGAAATTATGTGTTCCCGAACAGACTGGAACAACAAGGCCACACACTTTTGCTCAGCTACAAACGATTCGATCTCTTCAACTGATGATAGAGTTTCACCATTTTTGTTTCCTTGATCATAGCCGTTTTTCAGACTTTTCTAGCTAGCAAACGCAAAAGCCATCAACCAATCTTCAAACTTTCTTGACCACCGACTGTATTCCTCGATAGCCATTAGCTTTGGGGGTTTATTAAATGTTCCAAAAGCACTTTCCGATTCCCAAGCTTCCGTTAACTTCTTCTTCGCATTTGGCGGATTCTCGTTCGCATTGCTTGAAAACGTATTTCAGTGAACGCGTACATATCGCTGAACGGGTTCAAGAATATGTCATCCATCTTGACTGTACCTGCAAAATCAGCAAACACTTAGAAAAATTTTCGAAATTTTCGTAAACAGTGACGAATAAGCGAAACCAGCTTGTGTGACAAATAAGCGAAACCTAATTTGTTCACAAAAGCGAAACCAGCCTTTGACAAATAAGCGGAACTACACTGTCCGAATAAGCGAAGCTAGATATGTTCAAACAAGCAGAACTATAATGTCCGTTCGAGCGAAACTACTTCAAGTTCGTTCGAGCGGAACTATCAAGATCGTTCGAGCGGAACTAACTTGATATTTCGAGCGAAACTACCGTATGAGCGAAACTACTAGATTCTTTTGAGCGAAACCTTTTAGTTAAACTAAGATTTTTCGAGCGAAACCTTCGATGTCCGTAAAAGCGGAACTATGTTTTTAACTGATTTTGACCATTTTTTATCCGTGTTTTAACCTCAAACTTTCTAGGGTTTGTTATTACAGTGTTCCGTACGTTATGCTAAAAAATCAAGCCATTTCAACCGTAGGAACCAGTTCAAATCAAAAAAGTATGAGAGAAAGTGAGTAGAAATCAGAGAATTCGGTAGAATCAAGCTGTAGTAGTATGAACTCCTCGTCCTGAGCTCTGAGACCACTTGTTGGACCGTGTTCCGACCCTAAACAGTCAGTTGAGAATGTTCATCTTCACGTACGAAGGCGGAATCAACGTAAATGAAGTAACACAGCTTTTCCTATTCAATTCCTTCTCTTTTATTGCTTTCTGATTACAATTTGACAGAGTTTCAACACCAAAAGCTCTCAACAGTTTCGCTCCAACATATACGAATGATCACCAGGTTTCGCTCAAGTGTGCTATATGTACTCCATATAGTTTCGCTCCAAGGGACATACCAAATAAGCGAAACTACCTCTTAACCTTATGAGCGAAACCATCTAATGACTAATAAGCGGAACCTTTCACTAAATGTACACATAAGCGAAACTATAATCATAAATCATGATTTTGACTTTCAAGACCCTATGTTGACCTAACTTGACCTAAGACGTAATGCAGACGAAGTCAACAGACATTCCATGCATCAACAGATTGAAGCCCAACTACCCGGCCCAATTTTCCTTAATAGCCCAAGGTCTTGTGCGACTGATCTACATGTTGTGCGAGTCAGCCCACTTGTGCGACTCGGGGTTCTTGTGCGATCCAAACATTTACCCAGCCTGATGAAACATGCGGCCCAATAAACAACAACAGTTTAAATACTTGCGCGACCCAACATGTTGTGCGATCGGCACTGTCTTGTGCGATCCGCAGCATGTTGTGCGATCAGATCTTGTGTGATCCGATCTTGTGCGATCAGTTATATTATTGCCTTAAATCATGGTAATCAGTTACAAATCATTCTGACAGTTTCCATTCCCATAATTAATCGATCAAATCAAGCATCTACCCATTAATTCTCATGAACCCCAATTAATTATTCCATCATGTACAACCAGTCATCATGCAACCATGTAATCGAATCATCAAACCATAGAATTCAAGTACTAGCATGCAACCTGAATAATCAATACCCTTTCTCATGCCAAATCAAACTAATCACTAACACTCAAACAAGATCACATTCCTTTATCATGTATTTGGTCCTAATCAATCTAAACCAATCATGATTCTAATCACCAACCAAAACAGTCTCATCATAAATACATACATACCGAAATCAAGTACATGAATCCAATTCATGATCATAGTTTTAGCAACATTATTACTAGCATGCAACCTTAATCAATCGTACAACAAACAACATAAAAAAAGTAACTATCTATAAATGGTGAACACTAACCCGGAAGCCGGAAGACTAGCTTGCTCGAGATTGAAAGGCTTCGGGTGTGGGAATTGCCGTCGAACAAAGAGGAGGGGAGGAGAGGAAGCTAGGGTTTTTGTGTGTGTATCTGTTTTTGCATGGTTATGAGGGGTAAACACCCACCCCCATGTTGTTATGCGCATAAGAGAAATGGGCCGAACCCATTCGTGGGTTGTCCTTGGACCATGAGTCCAAGACGAGTGAAGTTGGCCCGTTTGTTTGTGCGTTTAGACTTACTTATCCATATTACAACTATTTAACACGTAACATATAGAATTATAACATTCATTGAAATCAGACACATCAATTAATCACGTATGTTCATACACGTCACATTAGAGCACAATGAAAGGTTTGTAAAATACGAGTTGTCACATCATCCCCAACTTGAAAGAAATTTCGTCCCGAAATTTGACAAGCAGTCGTAGAGGAGTGGGGTGACGAACTAAGATGACTGTGGGTTTTCCTCAGTGCCACATCATCCCCAACTTGAATGGGAATTTCATCCCGAATTTACTGGTTGCATCAGGTTTCAATTTGCCAGGCTTGGACTTATCCTTTGGGAATAAATGTGGATACTTAAGCTTCATCTGATCCTCGCGTTCCCACGTGAACTCCGGTCCACGTCTCGAGTTCCAAAGAACTCTCATAATCGAAATACGGCTGTGCTTACGGACCTTGACCTCCCATCCATAATTTCTATTGGTTCCTCGACGAACTGCAACCTGTCGTCGATCTTCAGCTCTTGAAATGGTACGACCAGTGTTTCATCCAACAAACACTTCTTTAATTTGCGACACATGGAAAACATCATGAACCCCAACTCAGCAGGTAACTCTAACTTGTAGGCCACCTTACCAATTCGCTCCAGAATTTTAAATGGTCCAACATAATAAGGGTTGAGCTTGCCGTGTTTTCCAAAATGCACCACGCCCTTCCAGGGTGAGATCTTCAACATGACGCGATCATTAACTTCAAATTCCAAAGGTTTCCTACGCTTATCAGCGTAGCTTTTTTAATGGTCGCGCGCCGCTGCCATACGGTTCCTGATCTGCACAATCTTTTCTGAAGTTTCCAACACAAGTTCAGGGCCTATGACCTGGCTGTCACCCATCTCAGCCCAACAGAGAGGTGAACGACACTTTCGTCCGTACAATGCTTCGAACGGAGCTGCCTGAATGCTGGTATGGTAGCTATTGTTGTAAGAAAACTCCACCACAGGCAAGTGTTTCTCCCAACCCTTGCCAAAATCGATAACACACGTGTCACACCCCGATTTCCACGTGTATCACCGGTGGGCCCGGTGGGGGATTACCGTGACGTAGTTGGCAACAATATAGTCAAACCACACAATTATATAAATGCACAGCGGAAGCTAAAGATAAATATATACTTCAACCTCTGGTTGTAATATCAAATGTATTACAGAAGTCGAATGTATCCACAGCGGATCAAAAATAATAAAATATTGTTCATTCAGATACGGCATCGAGTTTGCGAGACTATTCGTGATGCTTAGGAAGCTAATACCAGCCAATTTCGTATAGTACCTGCACTTAATCTTTTTGGGGAAAAATACGTCAGTTTACACTGGTAAATACATTCAACTGACACATTTGAAAATGTTTATTAAAATTGATTTGAATGCCAAGGCACAAACTCTTTTATAACTTGGGAAAATAATAATAATCTTGTGAACGTTTTACATGTTCTTTTATGCGTTCAGTAGCCCGGGTCGTGCCGGGTTAAAGATTTGTAGACACACCACATTGCGTAAAACCGTAGTATAAAAACCAACGGCTACGTCTTTTAATTTAATGTCGACAATGTATACCGGGTGTACGCCTACACCGGGATGTCGATGGTCGTGGCCATTTCGTAAAATGATGCCAAGGATATCCGGGACAACGGTCATTAAACCCCCCAAAGGCTTTTAAGAAACAAAACTGTTTAAATGAGCCGATCATATTATTTAATTAACCACCTAAGCGATGGAAAAATATAATGCTCAATCAAGCGGTATTAACATACCGTAACCCAAGCCCGTATAGGGGAAATAAGTTAAAGTATTTACCTTTGCAAGTATTATTCCTTAGTTTGATTAAATCACCGATAGCTTTTACTGGGCTCCTAATCTGGAACGAAGGTTTTAATTAACCTCTCAGAATCCTAACGAGTCTTTATAATGGCCGTAGCCTAGACTGGTTGGTTCCGATATGTGAATATGGTTTAATCGCGCGAAAAGGCGAAAACCGAGAATGGAGTGTGATTCTGCCCCAAACAAGTTCAGAGACTTGTTTTATATGGGTTCAAGGTTCACACTCTGGATTTTGGGGTCAAAATAATATAGTTTGACCCGTATCGGCTAATTTATGAAAACTAGTTCCATAAGCCGAACCGTGCGCGCAATAGGCGAAACGGTTAACCATGAGAGTCTTACGCTTATTTCCTAAGTCAATATGCCTTAAAGAGGTTGTGGTATCAGTAGGATACCTTTCGTAATGCCCGTAACGAGTTTAAGTTAATATTATGCCCCGTAGGGGCTTTTCGGTCATTTTAAAGACTTTTAAAAGGGCTTTTCGAGTTCTACGGGAAATCTGAGTTTCCGAACAGTTTATAAAGTCCAAAATACTTTATTCATTATTTAAAATCAGTAGCAACTGGAATCGGGTCAAAAGACCTTGTAGAACTCAAGTTTTGGCCAAAAAGGGCATATTCGGTATTTACCGAACCGTAGCCATAACCGCAGGTTATGAGCAAGGTAAAAATTATTAAAAATCTTTAAAAATCCAAAAATATTATTTTTTAACAGTGGTTAAAAGTTTTGGTGACGAAATCTTGGTTTAGATAGGTGTTATGCTAATTGCGCCTTTTATTACAAAAGTTTATTTTAATCGCGCTATTTAGCATAACTCTCATTCTAGACCTCGGATTGACGTGAAACTTTAAGGACATGCTTATAATTTAATAAGCAAGGTTATAGTCCATTCACGTGTCCGAAATACTCGTTTTATTTTTAAAAGGCCGTTACGGTCAATTTTTAGGCGATTAACGGAAATGCGTAAAAGACTCGGATAACTCGTGAACCGATCACAGAGGTTTATACCATCATGTAACCTGGTCCTAAGAGAGTCCTAAGGCATATCTATACCTCACTAAAACGGGTCAGAACTGAAGTCACAGCAAAAGTCAAACTTTTGCGACATTCGGCTCCGAACCGGGTCAATATAGCAAACGGTCGATTCAAACGAGCGCAAACAAGTTTATATACTTATTATCATGTTTTATGATTGTCAAAACAGGTTTCATAGCATATACATTACAGATTATGTACAAAATGGCACAACGACTTTCTGTTGACTTTTTAAGTGCGCGTTTGACTCGATATTTGACATAGTTAGAGTGGTGATCAGAGGGAACCCTTTTAGGGGTTTATTACCCACATAAATACCAACTCAAAACTACTTTTGATCCGACAATTCACTGGACCATTTGTGAATTATCGTTATGACAACTGTTAGTTACGACGGTTGAGTTTATAAGCTAAAACTATGGAAATATATGACCAAAATGGGTGTGAACGACTTACAGAAGTTGTATCTTGCTTAGAGAGCAGAAGAGAATGCTAGAGAGCTTCTTAGAATGATCAGATAGGAGTGTTTGAGTTGTGTGAATGTTATGAACCAAACTAGCCTATTTATAGTGAAACAATGCACTCAAGATCATCACACAACAGCCTACAGCTGATCATGGATGATGGGCATGTGTCCCTTAGAGCTATGGGTCAAGTATAGGGTGCCCATGCCTCATTTATTGATGCTTGATCGTTCATAATGCTCAAAAGGAAAGAAAATACAAAGTTTCTGCATCTGGGCGTCCCACGCGGCCCGCATGGAGAATCCATGCTACTTTTATGCGGGCCGCCTGAGATTCAAACTTCAGGCGTGCAAAAGAGGAGGCTCGCGGCCCGCCTCAACTTAAGCCAAAACCTCACGCGGGCCGCGAGAGGTTATATTTTCAGAACTTTTAAATCTTTTGTAATGATTACGAAATCCTGGTAATTAATAACGAAATCTTTCGTAATGATTTACCTGACCTTTCGGGTTTGAAGGGGTAACTTTGCGGTTTGGCCCTCGGTTAATTACAACTAAGGACCTCGTGATATTTACCCGCGTTATTAAATCCCCGGTTAGTTTATTAATTATTCAGAAAGCCTTAACTTTCATTATTGACGCTTTTAACCCTTCTCCTACGAATTCGATCGTAACTTTCTCGTTTCATAACGAAACTTCGCGAAATTTATATATTATATTTTAGTGAGTGTATAATACCGTTACAAAGCCTTGGGAACGTCAAAGGGTCACTCAGAGGTATAATTAAACATGTTGACACGGTTAACCCCTGTAGCTTGTAATCTCTCACTTTCTTTCGCGTTTCGCTTCTGTACGATCTATGATTTATTCGTTTGAAGGTTCAAGCATTATTTAGGGTTACTATACAGTATATTTACCCTTGTTGACATTTATAACCCTCGAATTTATATACTTTCAAGGTTTGTCAAAATTTGTCCTTTATTTAATATAAATGCCACGTGTAATCAAATGACACGTGTTAACACATTACTGGACGCAAAAATTCGAGGTGTTACATCCTCACCCCCTTAAAATAAATCTCGACCCGAGATTTACTCAAATAAATAGGGGTATTTTTCTTTCATTGTGTCTTCGACTTCCCACGTATATTCGGGACCTCTACAAGCATCCCATTTGACTTTTACAATCGGTACGTGCTTTCTTCGAAGCTTTTTCACCTGTTGATCTTCAATCGACAAAGGTTTTTCTACAAACTTTAAGCTCTCATCTATATGCACATCTGTGTGTGGAATCACCAATGATTCATCGGCGAAGCACTTTTTGAGGTTGCAGATGTGGAACACGTTGTGAATTCCATTGAGCTCTTCAGGCAAGTTCAACTTATAGGCAACTGATCCGACACGTTCAATGACCTCAAAAGGTCCTATGTATCTCGGACTCAGTTTGCCTTTCTTGCCGAAACGCATCACCCCTTTCCAGGGCGATACTTTAAGCAACACCTTTTCACCCACTTCGAAGTGAAAATCCTTACGTTTTGGATCGGCGTAGCTTTTCTGCCTGTCACGGGCAGCCTTGAGACGTTCCCGAATCTGGACAATCTTGTCTGTCGTCTGGAAAACTATCTCTGGTCCCGATAATTGGACCTCTCCTACTTCCGCCCAACAAACAGGCGATCTACATTTCCTACCGTATAATGCCTCGAAAGGCGTAGCCTTTATGCTGGTATGGTAGCTATTATTGTAGGAGAACTCGATTAGGGGTAGATTCTTATCGCAGTTACCACCTAAATCGATCGCACACGCACGAAGCATGTCTTCCAACGTTTGAATGGTACGCTCACTCTGACCGTCCGTCTGTGGATGGTAAGCCGTACTGAAGTTCAAACGCGTGCCCAAAGATTGCTGGAAACTCTTCCAGAAGTGAGACGTGTATCTAGTATCCCGGTCGGAGATAATAGACACAGGTATGCCGTGTAAGGCTACAATCTTATCCACATAAAGTTGGGCTAACATATCGGAGTTATACGTCTCCTTGATGGGTAGAAAATGAGCTGATTTAGTCAGCCTATCAACTATGACCCATATTGTATCGTTTCCTTTCCTAGTTTTGTGTAACTTGGTTATGAAGTCCATAGTTACGCATTCCCACTTCCACTCGGGAAGTTCAGGCTGTTGTAGCAATCCAGACGGCTTTTGGTGCTCGGCTTTGACTTGAGCACAAGTCAAGCACTTTGCTACGTGGGCGGCCACAAACTTTTTCAAGCCTATCCACCAATAGTTTGCCTTTAAATCTTGATACATCTTGTCTGCTCCAGGATGGACTGAGTATTTGGAACTATGGGCTTCCTGGAGGATAACATCTCGTAGTCCTCCATAAATTGGAACCCATATACGTCCGTTCAATCTAAGGATTCCATCCTTGCTAAGAGTCAACTGCTCCTCAGTTACTCCTAACTTTTCATTAGGATAATTAGCTTCCAACACAACCTCTCGCTGTGCAGCTAAAATCCTTTCAATTAAATTGTTCTTGACCTCAATACTCTTGGCATTGATTCGAATAGGTTTTACCCTTTCTTTCCTGCTTAAGGCATCAGCGACCACATTCGCTTTGCCGGGATGGTACCTGATCTCGCAATCATAGTCATTCAAGGTTTCCATCCAACGACGCTGTCTCATGTTCAACTCCTTCTGGTAGAACAGGTGCTGGAGGCTTTTGTGATCAGAATAAATCACAAATTTAATACCATAAAGGTAATGCCTCCACAATTTTAGTGCAAATACAATGGCACCCAACTCCAAGTCATGGGTGGTGTAATTCTTTTCGTGCACCTTTAATTGCCTTGAAGCATAGGCAATCACCTTGCCCTTCTGCATAAGCACACACCCCATGCCCGTGTGTGATGCATCGCAGTAAACTATGAATTCATCTGTACCCTCCGGTAATGTCAGCACAAGTGCGTTGCTTAGCTTTTGCTTCAGTATTTCGAAGGACTCTTGCTGCTTTGGGCCCCAAATAAACTTTTCTTTCTTCTTGGTTAGGGAAGTCAAGGGCGCAGCAATCCTTGAAAAATTTTCAATAAACCTCCTGTAGTATCCTGCTAACCCCAGGAAACTACGGATTTCGGTAGGCGTCTTTGGCTCTTGCCAGTTCATGACCGCCTCTACCTTAGCGGGATCCACTTGGATACCACGCTCACTCACAACGTGACCTAAAAACTGAACCTCTCGTAGCCAGAATTCACATTTCGAGAATTTGGCGTAGAGTTTCTCACGCTGTAGTAATTCGAGAATGCAACGGAGGTGCTTCTCGTGGTCAGCTTGGTTCTTGGAATATATAAGGATATCGTCGATGAAGACTATGACAAATTTGTCTAAATACGGCTTGCAGACGCGATTCATGAGATCCATGAACGCAGCCGGTGCATTTGTGAGCCCAAAAGGCATCACTAGGAACTCGTAATGACCATAACGAGTCCTAAATGCTGTCTTATGTACATCCTTATCTCTGACCCTTAGTTGATGATAGCCCGACCTCAAGTCGATCTTCGAGAAATAGCTTGCTCCTTGCAGCTGATCGAATAGATCATCGATCCTCGGCAAAGGATATCTATTCTTTATGGTCACTTTATTTAGCTCTCGATAGTCGATGCACAACCGCATCGATCCGTCCTTCTTCTTTACAAATAGGACTGGTGCTCCCCAGGGAGATGAACTAGGTCTGATAAAACCTTTCGCCAGCAGTTCATCCAACTGGGTCCTCAGTTCTTTCATTTCCGTTGGAGCTAGCCTGTAAGGTGCTCTTGCTATCGGAGCTGCTCCAGGAATGATGTCTATTCTGAACTCCACTTGTCTATCTGGTGGCAAACCAGGTAGTTCTTCCGGAAAAACCTCGGGGTATTCAGAAATGATAGGAAGATCCTCGATCTTCGGCTTAGGTTCTTCTATTATCACCTGAGCCATGTAAATTACGCAGCCTCTGTTCAAACACCTTGAAGCTTTGAGCATAGACACGTCCTCGGGTAATCCGTACTGCGTGTCTCCTCGAATGGTAAGCGATTCACCACCCAGAGTCTTTAATACTATATGCCTTTTGCCGCAAATGATTTGGGCCAGATTACGGGATAACCAGTCCATGCCTAGGACTATGTCGAAACCCGCTAGTTTGAAGGGAAGTAGAGATAGAGGAAAAGAATGGTTCTTAATGGACATTTCACATCCTTCTAGAACAGTGGAGATGGGTTCTATCGTGCCGTCTGCTAACTCTACCTCGTATTTCATATCTAGGGTCTTGATCGGCATGTTCAATAGTTTACAAAACTTTTGGTCTACAAAGGACTTATCAGCGCCAGAATCGAAAAGTACTCTTGCAAATATATTATTTACGAGAAAAGTACCTGTAAGCACATTGTCGTTCTGTACTGCCTCCTTTGCATCCATGCGGAAGACTCTAGCATTTGTCTTCTTGGTCTCCTCCGCCTTCTTGGCGTTCTTAGGGCAGTTACTCTTGATATGCCCCTTTTCGTTGCAACCATAGCAGGTTTCATCCTTAATCTTCTTGCATTCCACAGTCTTATGATCCTTAGACTTGCACAGTCCACAGGAAGGAGTCTTTGGTTGTGATTGTGAATTCGATGCAAACCTGCACTTCCCAGAGTGGGGTTTCTTGCAGATTTTGCAGTTGGGCCTTTCACCAGCTTGCCCATCTTTCTTTGCCTCCGACCCTCTTTTGCCTTCACCGTTTCCACGGTGCTTCTTCCCTGACCTTCGTGAGGTATCATCCTCACGTTTCCTCTTCTCAGCCTCCTTGCTCCTTAGGGTCCTCAGACGGACCGCGTCTAAAGTGAGAGACAAGGAGAGGTCAGTAACTGACCTGAAGGTCGTCGGCCGAGAGGCCTTCACACTCGCCTTTATCGCAGGCTCCAAGCCCCCAATGAAACGGGCGATTCTTCTAGACTCTGGTGTCACAAGGTACGGAACCAGGCGAGACATCGTATTGAAGCTCGTCAAATAAGCCTGGCAGTCCAGGTTCGTCATTACCAGTGACACAAAGTCAGCCTCGATCTTCTCAACCTCATGCTGAGGGCAGTAGTTTTCCTTAATGAGAGTAATAAATTCCTCCCATGTCATTTTGTACAAAGCAGACTTACCTGATGCCTGCACCAACGCTCTCCACCACGCCAGGGCCTAGCCCTTAAATGACTGGGACACATACTTCACCACATCCCTCTCTGCACACCCGCTGATGTCCACAATAGTGTCCATCTCATCTAGCCAGGTGATACAATCAACAGCACCTTTCTCCCCTGTAAATTCCCGGGGCTTACAAGATACAAAGTACTTGTAGGTGCAACCCTTAGCATTGGATGCATCAGTATATTCTCTATCGCGATGAACGCTGTTCTCAGTGGACGAGTGTTTGTCGTCATCTTTCTTGGGTTGAGAGGGTGGTTTGGAGTGTGTCTTTGGTTTAAAGGGTGGTTTTGATACGGTTCTGCCTTGGGACTCAGTATATTGACAATCAAGAGCTGCCTGAACAGCATTGTCAATCAGAGCCTTTAGCTGTGCGCCTGTCAGATGCACTGGCGCATTGTCGTAGTCATCTTCATTTGTATGGCTGTTCTCTCCATTGGGATCCGCCATTGTAACTTGAATCTGCTACAGAAGATAACAAAATTTTATTCAGGAGATTATTATATAATTGTCTTTTATGACAATTTGTCAACCATGGTAACAGAGACCATATTTGGTTAACTTATTACTCATTAATTATTAGGATTTGAATATATCCTATTTCAGCTATATCAATAACATTGGCGGCATAAAGCCTAATTACGAGGATGTTTTATATTATTAGCCGAGATTTCAGAGAATCAAAGGCATAGAGATTTGAACCGTAGTTCTTTTATCTCTTTCTGACAGAGAGTCATAGACCACCACTGCCTTTTGTCTTTATAAGACAATTATTATGGCCCATAGGCACTACACCTCTAATGGATGTTTCAATATGGTTGGCCCGTAGGCACTACATCACTAATGGATGTTTTAATAAGATTGGCCCGTAGGCACTACATCACTAATGGATGTTTTAATAAGATTGGCCCGTAGGCACTACATCACTAATGGATGTTTTAATAAGATTGGCCCGTAGGCACTACATCACTAATGGATGTTTTAATAAGATTGGCCCGTAGGCACTACATCACTAATGGATGTTTTAATACGATTGATCACTTGCATAGGTGATTTAACCCACGATTTATAAATCATTTAGTTGGGCTTTGAAATCCTTAAAGGATTATTGTATAAGAATGACGCGCGTGATTTTAACGAATCACATCTGCCATGGTTGTTAACATGCTTGCAGCGGTTAACAAGGAATCTGAATCTTTTAATTAATTCCTACCATCTTGACCGGATCTTAAAAGACACCAGGCTAGGTTTCACTCGTAAGATTCTTTATTTAGGCAGATCAATTTAAAAGGATTGGTTTTTGATTTATTTCATACATATTAAAACAAAACTCAAAACATACATTCCATAATCTTAAATACAATTACATATTGCCCTAAACGGGTCTTTCAAATAGTACATACCTCCATAGAGGTTTAAAATAAGTGACAAGTCCACGCAGGGACTAACATAAGATAAGTGTCCATGCAGGGACTAATTTCAAAGTAGAAATTACATTAGTACAACTATTAAGGGCTAGTGGTCACGTTTCTTCTTTTTGCCCTTTAGTAGGTTCGCCAAGCCTTTGAGAAATCCTCGGTGGCTCTTTTTCTCTTCCTCGAACTCTCTTTCCACACGATCTAGTCGATGGAGTATCTCTTCCGGTTCAGGAGGAGAGAAACGTGGTTGTGGCGCTTGTTGCGGAACTGGGGGTCTGGGAGGTATTGGATACCCATGAGCTGAGTAGTCCGGTGGTCCCATGTTCCCATGAGCTCCGTCGGGGTAGCGCGCATTATATCTAGCCGACACCACATATGGGTCGCGCTCATAATTATAGTTGTATTTTGCTTGTGACGGTTCGAACGGGTTGTAAGCCGTTGGACCCGTGTAAGCAGGTATGGGTTGGTCATACCCAAATGGCGGCGAATTTGGTGCAGCTGGTGCGGAGTTCGCCTCCTGTATAGGACTTGAAGGTCCTTCTTCTTGTAGTGGCGGATAGTGGCTACTACTAGAGTGCCGAGGGGTGCTGAAGTGGATACCCCCTCCTCCTCCTCATGTGGACATACGAGCATTCGTCCTCCTACGCCTTGGCGGATCAGGTATTACTGGTTGCGCCGGTGGCGGAGGTGGTGGCGTAACTGCCACAAAGCGTGAATCCTCAGAGGGATCCTGTGGATGTCGCGGTTGTTGTGATGTCTGTTGAGGTGGCGTGTAGTACCACTCATGTCGGTCAAACAATGCTTGGAAACTGTCTGGTCCCTGATAGGGTGTGCCATGGAAGGATGACCCATCAGAGACTTCTATCGGATGCGTGGGCGTACCACGAGCAGGTTCTGTTGGATCAGTATCTTCATCCATATGGTCTTCGGAGAAGTGATCTTGTGGCCCAAATGGAACAAAGCCTGAAGGTTCCTGTATGTAGTCAGCTGGATTAAACTGACCTATGAAGTATGGAGTAGGGTCGTCATAATTTCGGTGTGATACCGAACGTTGTAGAGGTATGAAGGAAGGTTGTGGGTTGTTGGGATCATTTTCTGAGTTTGGCCCAAAGGAGTGCCGCTATGATGGCGTCGAGCTGTGCGAGGTGGAATGCCTCGCAGGTTCGTAAAGATCTCTTCGTCGTTGTGGTTCTTCGCTCCTTGTCATTGAAGCAGGTCTTGTACCTGACGGTCCAGCTTCGTGATCGTGATGTGTCACGATATCTCCTCTGCCTCTTCTTCCCCTTCCTCTTCCTCGGAATATAACAGGTGGCATTTTCCTGCTCCAAAACTTATTAAAAATCGAAATGAAAATAAAGACAAAAAGGAGTATAAATCCGAATTTGTCCTAAGTTATTGTCTAGACTCAAGTAGGTGCAATTGTGTCATTGAGATTAAACACAATAGGATAGTGTTTAATTCACTCAATGTTGGCTCTGATACCAACTTGTCACACCCCGATTTCCACGTGTATCACCGGTGGGCCCGGTGGGGGATTACCGTGACGTAGTTGGCAACAATATAGTCAAACCACACAATTATATAAATGCACAGCGGAAGCTTAAAGATAAATATATACTTCAACCTCTGGTTGTAATATCAAATGTATTACAGAAATCGAATGTATCCACAGCGGATCAAAAATAATAAAACATTGTTCATTCAGATACGGCATCGAGTTTGCGAGACTATTCGTGATGCTTAGGAAGCTAATACCAGCCAATTTCGTATAGTACCTGCACTTAATCTTTTTGGGGAAAAATACGTCAGTTTACACTGGTAAATACATTCAACTGACACATTTGAAAATGTTTATTAAAATTGATTTGAATGCCCAGGCACAAACTCTTTTATAACTTGGGAAAATAATAATAATCTTGTGAACGTTTTACATGTTCTTTTATGCGTTCAGTAGCCCAGGTCGTGCCGGGTTAAAGATTTATAGACACACCACATTGCGTAAAACCGTAGTATAAAAACCAACGGCTACGTCTTTTAATTTAATGTCGACAATGTATACCGGGTGTACGCCTACACCGGGATGTCGATGGTCGTGGCCATTTCGTAAAATGATGCCAAGGATATCCGGGACAACGGTCATTAAACCCCCCAAAGGCTTTTAAGAAACAAAACTGTTTAAATGAGCCGATCATATTATTTAATTAACCACCTAAGCGATGGAAAAATATAATGCTCAATCAAGCGGTATTAACATACCGTAACCCAAGCCCGTATAGGGGAAATAAGTTAAAGTATTTACCTTTGCAAGTATTATTCCTTAGTTTGATTAAATCACCGATAGCTTTTACTGGGCTCCTAATCTGGAACGAAGGTTTTAATTAACCTCTCAGAATCCTAACGAGTCTTTATAATGGCCGTAGCCTAGACTGGTTGGTTCCGATATGTGAATATGGTTTAATCACGCAAAAAGGCGAAAACCGAGAATGGAGTGTGATTCTGCCCCAAACAAGTTCAGAGACTTGTTTTATATGGGTTCAAGGTTCACACTATGGATTTTGGGGTCAAAATAATATAGTTTGACCCGTATCGGCTAATTTATGAAAACTAGTTCCATAAGCCGAACCGTGCGCGCAATAGGCGAAACGGTTAACCATAAGAGTCTTACGCTTATTTCCTAAGTCAATATGCCTTAAAGAGGTTGTGGTATCAGTAGGATACCTTCCGTAATGCCCGTAACGAGTTTAAGTTAATATTATGCCCCGTAGGGGCTTTTCGGTCATTTTAAAGACTTTTAAAAGGGCTTTTCGAGTTCTACGGGAAATCTGAGTTTCCGAACAGTTTATAAAGTCCAAAATACTTTATTTATTATTTAAAATCAGTAGCAACTGGAATCGGGTCAAAAGACCTTGTAGAACTCAAGTTTTGGCCAAAAAGGGCATATTCGGTATTTACCGAACCGTAGCCATAACCGCAGGTTATGAGCAAGGTAAAAATTATTAAAAATCTTTAAAAATCCAAAAATATTATTTTTTAACAGTGGTTAAAAGTTTTGGTGACGAAATCTTGGTTTAGATAGGTGTTATGCTAATTGCGCCTTTTATTACAAAAGTTTATTTTAATCGCGCCATTTAGCATAACTCTCATTCTAGACCTCGGATTGACGTGAAACTTTAAGGACATGCTTATAATTTAATAAGAAAGGTTATAGTCCGTTCACGTGTCCGAAATACTCGTTTTATTTTTAAAAGGCCGTTACGGTCAATTTTTAGGCGATTAACGGAAATGCGTAAAAGACTCGGATAACTCGTGAACCGATCACAGAGGTTTATACCATCATGTAACCTGGTCCTAAGAGAGTCCTAAGGCATATCTATACCTCACTAAAACGGGTCAGAACTGAAGTCAAAGCAAAAGTCAAACTTTTGCGACATTCGGCTCCGAACCGGGTCAATATAGCAAACGGTCGATTCAAACGAGCGCAAACAAGTTTATATACTTATTATCATGTTTTATGATTGTCAAAACAGGTTTCATAGCATATACATTACAGATTATGTACAAAATGGCAAAACGACTTTCTGTTGACTTTTTAAGTGCGCGTTTGACTCGATATTTGACATAGTTAGAGTGGTGATCAGAGGGAACCCTTTTAGGGGTTTATTACCCACATAAATACCAACTCAAAACTACTTTTGATCCGACAATTCACTGGACCATTTGTGAATTATCGTTATGACAACCGTTAGTTACGACGGTTGAGTTTATAAGCTAAAACTATGGAAATATATGACCAAAATGGGTGTGAACGACTTACAGAAGTTGTATCTTGCTTAGAGAGCAGAAGAGAATGCTAGAGAGCTTCTTAGAATGATCAGATAGGAGTGTTTGAGTTGTGTGAATGTTATGAACCAAACTAGCCTATTTATAGTGAAACAATGCACTTAAGATCATCACACAACAGCCTACAGCTGATCATGGATGATGGGCATGTGTCCCTTAGAGCTATGGGTCAAGTATAGGGTGCCCATGCCTCATTTATTGATGTTTGATCGTTCATAATGCTCAAAAGGCAAGAAAATACAAAGTTTCTGCATCTGGACGTCCCACGCGGCCCGCATGGAGAATCCATGCTACTTTTACGCGGGCCGCCTGAGATTCAAACTTCAGGTGTGCAAAAGAGGAGGCTCGCGGCCCGCCTCAACTTAAGCCAAAACCTCACGCGGGCCGCGAGAGGTTATATTTTCAGAACTTTTAAATCTTTTGTAATGATTACGAAATCCTGGTAATTAATAACGAAATCTTTCGTAATGATTTACCTGACCTTTTGGGTTTGAAGGGGTAACTTTGCGGTTTTTTCCCTCGGTTAATTACAAGTAAGGACCTCGTGATATTTACCCGCGTTATTAAATCCCCGGTTAGTTTATTAATTATTCAGAAAGCCTTAACTTTCATTATTGACGCTTTTAACCCTTCTCCTACGAATTCGATCGTAACTTTCTCATTTCATAACGAAACTTCGCGAAATTTATATATTATATTTTAGTGAGTGTATAATACCGTTACAAAGCCTTGGGAACGTCAAAGGGTCACTCAGAGGTATAATTAAACATGTTGACACGGTTAACCCCTGTAGCTTGTAATCTCTCACTTTCTTTCGTGTTTCGCTTCTGTACGATCTATGATTTATTCTTTTAAAGGTTCAAGCATTATTTAGGGTTACTATACAGTATATTTACCCTTGTTGACATTTATAACCCTCGAATTTATATACTTTCAAGGTTTGTCAAAATTTGTCCTTTATTTAATATAAATGCCACGTGTAATCAAATGACACGTGTTAACACATTATTGGACGCAAAAATTCGAGGTGTTACAGCACGCCCGCAACATGTCTTCTAGTGTCTGGATGGTTCGTTCACTCTGACCATCCGTCTGCGAGTGATATGCAGTACTCATGCTGATTTGCGAACCAAACGATTTATGCATCGACTGCCACAAATCTGAAATGAAACGCTGGTTACGGTCAGAGATAATAGATGCCGGCACCCCGTGCCTAGAAACCACCTCCTTAAGATAAACAGCTGCTAGTTGTGAGAATTTATCCGTTTCTTTGATCGCTTGAAAGTGTGCTGACTTCGTGAGACGATCAATGATCACCCAAATGGTATCGTTTCCGCTTTGTGTTCTGGGTAGCTCTGTGACAAAATCTATTGCGATTTGTTCCCATTTTCACATGGGTATTTCCGGTTGTTGCAGCAACCCAGACGGCTTCTGATACTCCACTTTAACTTTCGAGCAGGTCAAACACTTACTCACGTAAGTCGCGATATGAGCTTTCATCTTTGGCCACCAATACATGACTTTGAGATCTTGGTACATCTTATCTAAACCTGGATGAACAGAGTATCGAGACTTGTGTGCTTCATCCATCACAAGTTCTCTAAGGTTACCAAACAAAGGAATCCATACACGCTCCATGAAGTAGAGAATACCATCCATCTCTCTACAAGTTGTTTTTCCATGCCCCTTAAGTATTCTGCTTCCATGTTTTCCTCTTTTAACGCTTCGGTCTGTGCAGCATGAATCTGATCAGGCAGGTTAGAATGAATGGAAAGCTGCAAGGCGCGAACACGTTTGGGTTTCGATTCCTTTCGACTGAGAGCGTCAGCTACAACGTTAGCTTTACCCGGATGATACTTGATTGCACAATCATAATCGTTTAAAAGTTCTACCCAGCGACGCTGTCGCATGTTTAAATCCTTCTGGTCGAAAATATGTTGGAGACTCCTGTGGTCGGTATAAATAGTGCACTTAGTACTGTACAGGTAATGCCTCCAGATCTTGAGCGCAAATACTACGGCTCCCAACTCCAAGTCGTGTGTCGTATAATTCCTCTCGTGAACCTTCAACTGCCGAGAGGCGTAAGCTATCACCTTGTTACGTTGCATCAGCACACAACCGAGACCCTGAATAGATGCATCACAGTATACCGCGAAATCTTCGGTACCTTCAGGTAGGGACAAAATCGGTGCATTGCAGAGTTTCTGTTTCAGTAGCTGAAAAGCTTCCTCCTGTTTCGTTCCCCACAAGTACACAATACCTTTCTGTGTCAACGAGGTAAGAGGTTGAGCGATCTTTGAGAAATCCTTGATAAACCTTTCTGTGTCAACGAGGTAGGAGGTGCCGCCCAATTCTTGACAACTTCAATCTTAGTTGGGTCCACGTGTATTCCTGATTCATTCATTATATGCCCAAGGAAGTGTACCTCTCGAATCCAGAAGTCACACTTAGAAAACTTTGCATAGAGTTGCTCCTTCTTCAGGAGTTCCAAAATAAGACGTAGGTGCCGCTCATGGTCTTCCTTGCTCTTCGAGTAGATCAAATGTCATCAATAAACACTATGACGAAATCATCAAGGTACGGTTTGCATACACGGTTCATGAGGTCCATGAAGACTACTGGCGCGTTCGTCAACCCAAACGGCATAACCAAGAACTCATAGTGCCCATAACGCGTTTGAAAAGCCGTTTTAGGAACATCCTCCTCTCGAACCCTCATTTGATGATAGCCCGACCTTAAGTCTATCTTCGAATAAAAACTTGACCCTTGCAACTGGTCAAACAAGTCGTCGATGCGCGGCAATGGATAACGGTTCTTGATAGTCCCCTTGTTGAGTTCCCGATAATCGATACACATGCGAAAGGACCCGTCTTTCTTCTTTACGAACAGGACTGGGGCTCCCAAATGGCGAAGAACTGGGTTGAATAAAGCCTCTGTCCAATAACTCTTGCAGCTGATTAGACAGCTCCTGCAACTCTCCAGCTGCTAGACGATAAGGAGCGCGGGCAATTGGGGCCGCTCCTGGCGCAAGATCAATCTGAAACTCCACTTGACGGTGAGGAGGTAAACCAGGAAGCTCCTCAGGAAATACATCTGCGAATTAACGTACTACTGGCAGATCCTCAATCTTTCTTTCCTCTGACGGAGTGTCAGTAACAAGTGCCAAAATAGAAGGATACCCCTTTCTTAGACACTTCTGCTCTTGAATAGCTGAAATAATTCCAACCATCGCACCACTGCGATGTCCTTGAACCGAAAACGGCTCCCCACCAGGGATAGGGATACGCATAATCTTTTCCTTACACAGAATCTCAGCTTGGTGCTTAGACAGCCAATCCATACCAACCACTATATCGAAACTACCGAGGGTAACAGGAAGGAGATCAATATCAAATACTTGATCCACGAGGTCTAGTTTACACCCAAAAAGGACATGCGAAGCTTCTATCGTTTTACCGTCGGCTAATTCTACTACATGCTTAACCTCTAAAGGTGTTGGAGTTAACCCTAATCGCTAACTAAAGCCTAGGGACACATAACTCCAATCGTCACCGGAATCAAATAACACAGAAGCAATAAGATTATTCACAGAAAACGTACCAGTCACGACGTTGCCGTCGTTCCTAGCATCGCCAGCACCGATCGTGAATACCCTTCCACGAGCGCCATTTCCCCCATTGCTGCCATTGTTGTTGTTCCCAGCATTGTTGTTGTTGTTTTGGCGGTTGTTGTCGTTGGCATTCTGATTCAACTGAGGGCAATCCCGCTTGAAGTAGCCCTCATCCCCACACTGGTAACACCCCTTTTTAAGGCCCTGATTCTGATGGGGTTGTTGCCTTTGCTGCCGCTGGTACTGCTGGTTTTGCTGCTGCTGCTTTGGCTGTGGGGCTCTATAGTCTTTGGCCTCATGGCCCACTTTCTCGCACCTACGGCAAGCCCGAACACACTGCCCATAATGATGATAGCCACACTTGTTGCACTGCGGCTTCTTCCCAACATAAGCACCCTGATTCTGATTGCTGCCCTGGCGTTGATTAACTGAAGACGACTGACCGAAACTGCGGTTGTTGCTGTTGTAAGGCCTTTTCTGAGATTGGCTGACACTGGTTGACTTGTCAGCGTCGCCCCATTTCCGCTTGTTATCATAAACGGGCGCAATAGCAGTGGTTGTAGCAGCAGTAGTGGAAGAAACGCGCGGCGGTCACGAACCACTCTCTACCTCCTGATTGGTGATTTTGAGCGCCAAACGAACAATCTGAGTTAAGTTGTTGAGGTTCGCTACAGTAACCAAGCCCTTCACTCGAGGAGCTAATCCCTTGATGAACAGTTCAATTCTCCGATGCGGAGGTCGGGACAAGTTCGGGCACATGATCGCCAACTCATGTGACCGTTTCGCATACGCTTCAATCTCTGATCCCACCATCTTCAGATCATAATACTCATTCTCTAGTTTCTGTATTTCATCACGAGGGCAATACTCCTCCCTTATCAGCTCCTTAAAATCATCCCAGGTAGTAGTATTTGCCACCTCGATGCCCAACAATTGAACCTGGGCATTCCACCATGTCAGGGCACCATCCTCGAGTGTTCCCGTAGCATACTTCACCCTGTCCCCAGCAGGACAGTTACATATCACGAACACTGATTCTGCCTTCTCGAACCATCGCAGGAGTCCTACAGCCCCTTCAGTCCTATTGAAGGTCTGTGGCTTACAATCCATGAACATCTTGAACGTACAAGCAGGTGGATTGTTTTGGTTTTGTTGACCTATTGGACGAAAGAAAACACATTACAACAGGGGTAAGAGTCGTGTACGCGACACAAGGTTAAAGAGTATTTGGCACATTTCGTACCAGCTTGGTAGGCTGCCAAAGCCTCAGCCACACGTGTGTTAATTAGGTTTGTCAGCTCAGCTTGGGTCATTGCGATGTGACCACGTCCATGACCTCGTTCGCTCATGATTCTATATAAGGAGAGGGAACCGATTTAGGAGTCGAGATGGGGTAAGAGTCAAGTATCACATTGAAATCTACAAAATACCAAGTTTACACACAATAGGGCAGAACCCTTCTCACACTCGTTAAGCCTCACTGGGACTTACATGCACATCACGTTATTATTATGTGTGCACCCATAATAATAAGGCACTTTGCACGCTCATCTCAGTGCCTCTTAACTTGCGCTAAAAGTTTCCCCCGCATTTGAATAGCAAAAACAGAAGGTACTACTGGATTACGAATTTCAAAAGTCGAAGATTAGTGTCAAGCTATCAAGTCACCATGGTATCTATTTTGTTGTTTCATGCAACTGTGAGTGTGTGACTACTAAACAAGTACTATATAAAGTAAACAGAAGACGAACCTTACAATCTGGAGCTGAGTGTCATGGTCGATTTCCGAAGTTGTTCGGTTATAGTCTGGTTTAAAAAAAAACGATTTTAAAACCTAATTCACTATAACCAGTGGCTCTGATACCAAACTATCACACCCCCAAAATACCACATGCGAGAACACCGCGGAGCGTGTGACGTATCAGGATCCAAGCCACTAATCATATCAAACCAAGTATATTTAATAAAAACCTCCCATTCATTTCAGAATATAAATCTAAGTCAAGAGTGAAACTAATATAAGTATTCAGCGGAAGCACAATGTAAATAGTATTTCAAAAGTTTCCAAAATATGTGTTCATACTCAATAAGTGAGTATCCAAGAGGCTCGATCCATGACCACTCCAGTGCTCCCAGATAGCAAGTCCATAATCAGAAATCTAACGACCTGCAAGCATGCAGACAAGTGTGTCAGACGACGCTGGTGATTTCAAAGTTTTGTTAACGCGTTTAGTTACTAGTTGTGTGCTTAAGACAATTCAATGTTTTGCTTTGATGTTTTTATTAACTCGATTACCGTATGTGGCTACTAGATGTTTTTGTCCGAACCCCAATCCCTCTATCAAAGCATTGGTCAAGTCGTCAAGGTAATTAGTTCACGCCCGTCCTTTCCGGCACGGTGTGAGGGTGCCAATCCTAATAGCGCTATCAACACGTGTTTAACAGATATATCACATAGCACGTAACAGACGGCACATAGCATGTAAGTCCAATACAATTTCCACTTAACAGTCCAAGTTATCACAACAAAGCCACCTTCGACCCAGTCACTTGTGCGATCCACATTACTTGTGCGATCCACAGGGCTTGTACGATTGCAGCCCAACTACCTGGCCGAATTTTCCTTAACAGCCCAAGGTCATGTGCGATTGATCTACATGTTGTGCGAGTCAGCCTACTTATGCGACTCGGGGTTCTTGTGCGATCCAAACATTTACCCAGCCTGATGAAACATGCAGCCCAATAAACAACACCATTTGAAATACTTGCGCGGCCCAACATGTTGTGCGATCGGCACTGTCTTGTGCGATCCACAACATGTTGTGCGATCAGATCTTGTGTGATCCGATCTTGTGCGATCAGTTATATCATTGCCTAAAATCATGGTAATCAGTTACAAATCATTCAAACAGTTTCCATTCCCATAATTAATCGATCAAATCAAGCATCTACCCATTAATTCTCATGAACCCCAATTAATTATTCCATCATGTACAACCAGTCATCATGCAACCATGTAATCGGATCATCAAACCATAGAATTCAAGTACTAGCATGCAACCAGAATCATCAATATCCTTTCTCCTGCCAAATCAAACTAATCACTAACACTCAAACAAGATCACATTCCTTTATCATGTATTCGGTCCTAATTAATCTAAACCAATCATGATTCTAATCACCAACCAAAACAGTCTCATCATAAATACATACATATCGAAATCAAGTACATGCATCCAATTCATGATCATAGTTTTAGCAACATATTTACTAGCATGCAACCTTAATCAATCATACAACAAACATCATTAAAAATGTAACTATCTATAAATGGTGAACACTAACCCGGAAGCCGGAAGACTAGCTTGCTCGAGATTGAAAGGCTTCGGGTATGGGAATTGCCGTCGAACAAGGAGGAGGGGAGGAGAGGAAGCTACGGTTTTTGTGTGTGTATCTGTTTTTGCAAGGTTATGAGGGGCAAACACCCACCCCCATGTTGTTATGCGCATAAGAGAAATGGGCCGAACCCATTCGTGGGTTGTCCTTGGACCACGAGTCCAAGACGAGTGAAGTTGGCCCATTTGTTTGTGCGTTAGACTTATTATCCATATTACAACTATTTAACATGTAACATATAGAATTATAACATTTATTGAAATCAGACACATCAATTAATCACGTATGTTCATACACGTCACATTAGAGAACAATGAATGGTTTGTAAAATACGAGTTGTCACAGTTCACCTTCATCTTTTTCACTTTTTTCATTTTCACCCAACCCCTATTTTTTAACATTTGACTCTTTAGGTTTAACAGGTAAAACTTCATCATCGTCACTTTCATTACCCGTGACATCCTCAACTACCCCCTCAACCAAACCCGGTGACAAATTGGCTTTAAATTCTTTGCCACTTCTTAACACACTAACATGACTAATATTGACATTGTTACCTCGTGACGAACCATGTGATGGATTTACCTTGGTGTCGCTAGGAAGTTGACCCTTGCTTTTCTTCAATTCCGCCACGTCGGTTGCCAATTGACCCATTTGGGTTGTTACTGATTGAATACTCTTGTCACGAACCTCATCCTTTTGCATCCGGACTTCATCAAGTTAATTCCGTTTTTGCATATCTTGTTGCATAGCCCGAAGCATATCCATGACTTCATTCTCGCTTGACGAATTTTGATCCGAACCACTTTGACCCGTTTGTTGAAATTTCCCTTGGTAGCCATAGTTGTTTCCACCTCTATAGTTTCCTCGATTGTATTGTTGGTGAGGTGCAAAGTTACCTTGAGCTCCTTGAAAGTTTGGGTGAGCTTGGTTCGCCGCGTTCCCATAACAGAAATTAGGATGATTCCGTAACCCGGGGTGGTATGTGTTGGAGTTCATATTGAAATTTTGACCACCCCCTTGAACGGCATTCACTTCCTCTTCTTGCTCATCAACCACTCCCACTACACAAACTTCCGCCGTATGACCTATTTTATTGCAATTAGTGCACACGTTGTACACTTGATTCGTAGTTTGCACGTTGCCACTCTCTACTCCATGCACCTGCGGCCTTTGTATCACATGCCTTGCCCGTCTTGAAGATTGGGCCTTCCTCTTGGAATTCACCGCCATTTTCTCTAAAAATGCCCAATCGACATGCTCAAAGTTGGTACCGAATGTACCGTTAGTAATCGACATCAAATCACGTGCCTCCTCCAAACTCAACCCTTCATGAAATGCGTTCAACAACTCCCAAAGTTGGATCCCATGATGAGGGCAATTCCTTAGCATCATATTGAACCTTTCAAACGCCTCGTGAAACATCTCCCCCGATTGTTGTTGGAAGCTTCTCAAACCTCTCCTTGCATCATTAGTCTTTTGAGAGGTGTAATATTCATCCAAGAAAATCTGTTGCATATCGGCCCATGTAAAAATCGACGTAGAGGGTAAAGTATAAAACCATCTCTTTGCCTTGTCTTCCAAAGAGAATTGGAAGAGAACTAACTTGAAATCATCCGAAGAGAAACCTTGACCTCCAATGGTGTTTCAAATAGAGTCGTACGTCTCCAAATGAAAATAAGGTTCTTCCGTTGCTAACACCTTAAATTTTAGTAGACTTTGGAGGGCGGTTGTTCTAACTTCAAAAGTTCTTCCATCCGCATGATGAGGAATCACTACCGGCGAAGGATTGTTAGTGATAATAGGCCGGAAGTGAGCTTCAATTCCCCGTACTACTTCCTGATGATGTCTTTGAGGGGCACCCAATGGTGCTCTTAGTTGACCCATTGGCCCTTGCATAGGCCCTTGAGGAGCAAATGGTGGTTGATATTGGTATTGATGCATTGGCGGTTGTTGTTGAATCGGTCTTTGAAATTGTGGTTGTGTATTTTGAGGACGCACTTGATGTACTGGTGTAGGGCGTTGCAATTGTGGCCCTTGTGGTCTAATGTGTTGCACCCCAACCGACATTCTACCCATGTCTTGAAATTGTTGTAGCGGCTGACTTTGTTGACCCGCTCCTCCTTAAGGTCCCAACATATCTCCATCTCCAGTATAATAAAAGCCTTCCTCTTCGTAGCCTCCAAATTCGTCCTCATAACCCCCATCATAACCATCTCCTCCAATTCCCGAAGATTGCCCAAAGGGAAGAGATGAGTATTGAAAACCCGATTGGTTCGGTGGTCTAAAGGATGAAGTAGCATGAACAATGGTTGAGTTTGGTGCTATTGTATAATTAGAGGATGATTGACCCATAGTTGGGGGGAAGAAATGTGAAAATGGTGGAATTGTGGTAGAGGGGCTAAAGGTAAGAATGGGTTCAACTTGGGTAGTAATAGGCGATGTAGTGGTGTTGGTTGGTGTAACTTCATGAGGTGGAGTAGGTTCGGTAGTGGTAATAGGCATGGTGGTGTTTGGTGATGGTTGTGTGGGTGATGGTATAAAGGGTTGTGTTGTTTGACCCGTTGTGGGTGGTATTTGGGATTCTTACATGATGTTTCTTGGTGTAATGGGTGAAGTAGGTGAACCAACAATTCTGTTTTCTCTTAGCAAAACTCTGTTTTGACGCAAAGTTCATTCAATTTCCGGATCAAACGCTAGCGGTGATGACTTGTGAGAGCCTCTAGTATGCATACACTTGAAGTACCTGCACACTAAACACAACCAGCGTAAACCCGAAAATAACAAAACAAAACTACTAAATTAACACACGTTGCGCACTACTCCCCGACAACGGCGCCAAAATTTGACGTGCTGTCGTAGTACACGCAAATTTAATCCAAATTACAACTAATAGATAGTGGTAAATGGGTATCGAACACAGGGAGTTTGTGGAAAGTATGTCGATTATGTAGCTTTGCACTTTAACTAAAATTAAACTACAATTGCAGAAATTAAAATTCAAGAGTTGATTGTTTTGGTTTTAAGAACTAATGTTAACTAATTAAATTGCAAATGAAAGATTGGTTTTGTAAACAGATTAGGAACAAACGACCATCCTAGATTTCAGGTTTTAATCCACACTAATGTTTATGCTTAACTAGAAAGAACCACATAGACATGGCTCGTGTTTGATTATCTGTTTGTGATGAAAGAGAACTAAGTACTCGGATTATAAAATGCGAGGTTGATACCCAATGATCAATTGACAATTATCCAACCCTAATCCCTCCCATGATATCTCGGTCGCCAACGGCACCAAGAACGTATGGTTTAGATTAACATCAAACAAAAAGCAACACTTTACAAACAAACATTCAAACACCATAATAACTCAAACAAACATTCAAAGTTATTATTCTAGAAATTCAAGCACAAACATAGTGTTTCAAAAGCAAACCTTACATCTAGGATGATCACCAAAAGTTTAGCCACTCATGACTTGGTACATCATCATCACACAACGATTAATGTTCATATGAATCGAAAACACAAACCAGTTGTTTAGAAATGTTTGGAACCAATAAGTACTAGCCAAAATCGCCCCCAATATGCAGAGAAAACGTCCAATGATGAGATAATGTGAAAAGACACATGAAAAACTGTTTTAATAAGGCAGTTACACTTTTGTCAGTCACCTCTACCGTAACTTATGGTAGCTACCATAAGCTATGGTAGACTCCAAATCGTTACGCTGGTTCTCTACTGTGTTACGGGGATCTGGGCACTTTCAGGGGCTATCGTAATATACGGTACCCACCGTAAATTACAGTGGAGCCCTGAATTCTTTGTTTCGTTTCTTCTTTCCTTCCATGCATAACCCGTTCCACTCCAATCCATCCAAAACAGCGTTTTATCCATTTTAGCTCCCGAAACGTACCTGAAACATAAGCAACTGTAGTCATCTAATTCAAGATAATTACGCGATCAAGTGAGAGATAAACTCGTCTTTTAACACTATTAAGGGTTGTCCTATGGACCACCCGTCAGGGGTCTATCACAGGGTCTCAACAGCATATCAACCTCAAACAAATGGACAAGCCGAAGTGACTAATAGAGGTTTAAAACGAATACTTGAAAAAATCGTAGGGTTAAATAAAAAGAAATGGGCCGATAAAATAGATGATGCTTTATGGGCTTTTTGAACTACTTATAAAACAACAATAGGTACAACCCCATATAAGCTCGTCTATGGAAAAAGCTGTCATTTGCCAGTAGAAATAGCTCACAAAGCCTACTGGGCAATTAAAAATGCAAACTTAGATTTGGAATTTGCAGGTAAAAATCGATTTTGTCAATTAAATGAATTAGACGAATTAAGGAATTATGCATACTCTAACTCTGAAACTTATAAGGAGAGAATGAAAAACTTGCATGATAAACACATTAAACCTAATGAATTTCAAGTAGGAGATCAAGTTCTTTTGTTTAATTCATGACTTCGATTGTTTCCTGGAAAATTAAAGTCTAGGTGGTCATGACCTTTTTCCATCACCCATATTTTCCCACACGGTGCAGTAAAAAATTAAATCTCGGAATAGAATTCCATTCAAAGTTAATGGCCAATGGCTGAAACTCTACCAAGGATTCATTGAGGATGAAGAGGAAGAAATCTCGCTTCAAACGGTCGAAGAGTAAAAGCATCAACATCATACCTGGTAAGTTACGAACAAACTGGATGACTTCTTAATCGGTAGGTCTTCTAACCGAGTTTTGGGAAAACAGGGCACTCACACGAGCACTTAAAAAAAATAAAAAATATTTTTTTTTGCTCGGCACGAGGCCGTGTCCGCTGGACACGGAGCCGTGTCCGCGCGACTGTCGGGATAAAACCCCTTTTTCATAACAGTTTCTTCATTCCACAAGCCCCGTTTCCCCGAAAACTCTCTGGTTCAGGATTTTTTGACAAGATTTCGACGTCTCCTCTACTTGTAACAACATCAAGGTATGATTCTATCATCATTAGTAGTTAGATTAAGCACTTGCATGTAGTTAAAACATAAAAAATTTGGGGAAAAATCTAGGGTTCTTGAACTTCATCCGGATCGAACCTCAAATTTTTGCATAAACCTGTTAGCATTAGGTTAGATTAGTGTGATAGGAAGTAAATCCACTTGTATTGTTTAAAGATTCGCCCGATTTCTCACAAAAACCCCAAACCCTTATTTTTGAACCGAAAAAGATAAAATTGAAGGGGTAAATGGTTTGTTTTGGGAAAAACGGCACTTGGGGTTTCATTTTCGGGGGAAACTGCACCTACTGGACCAAAAATTTCAAATTTTCGGGACCGGGTCGAAAAATGAAGTTTTTGAGTAACAGACGTCTGGACACGGGGTCGTATCCGCTGAACACGGGGCCGTGTCCAGCTAGCTGTTTTCAGTTTTCTCCAAAAAATTCACTGTTTCGTGCTAACTTTTGGTGTATTCTTTCAGATGTCGAAGAAATTCACAAGGTTAAATGTAAGTGAGCTAGATGCTAAGGCAAGATACGATGTGCTTTGAACCAGACCGGAGGAATACCCAAGACAAGTGTGCACGGATCTTTTGGGATTAGTGAACCAATGGGACCGCTTCAACAGCCTAGTCACCTGGTCGCTGAGAGTCTCCCTTACTACTCGCCTTCGCTCGGTCCCCGAATATACTCTGGAATTCTATAGCACGTTCGTGTTCAATTCAAGGTGCGTCCCATTTGACAATGAGGGGGTAGAATTTCGATGTGGGGGAACCAAGTACTCAATTTTGATGGCACAGTTTGGGTCAATGGTGGGGTTGTATGCGGAAGAAGATGCGGGTAATGAAGAAAACACCGGAGGGTTACGAGAATTATCAGAAAACGAACGCCAAGCCGCTTGGGCTCAAATAGGAGATGGGCACTACAACCCAAGCAGCACTAAGAGCACTAGGTTGAGGGACCCTCTTTACCTTACATTCATCAGGTCCTCACCTACTCTCTTAGTCAAAGGCATGATAGCAGTGGCGTTGTTAGGCTGAGAGATCTGATAGTTCTTCATTGCATTCATACCCGCAGACAGCTCGATGTTCCGTACCTCCTTCTCTGAAACATGCATTGGAACCGGCTTGCTACTCCACCAACCCCTATCTACTTCGGGGGGGGGTGGATATACCGTCTCTTCAAGCGCTTCGTGAACATGCCTCGGTCTTTCAAAAGGAGCCCATGGTTGGGAAGAGTGGACATACACATCTGCCGCTCCATGAACTTGATCTATGAAGCCGAAGATGGGTCAGTTAGCTTCCAAAGAGTCCAAGGGCATGCATGGAACCCGCAAGAGGCACTTGTCCTTCACACTCTACAGTTCCAACCACCTCCTCAATACCAATACCAGCCCCATGGTGATCCGGGCCAATCCTCCTCACAAGGAGGCGGTTTTCCTAATTTCCAAAGTTTACATGATTTGTTGCAGGAAAACCTCATGTGCACCAGGAACACCTATAACATGGTGAGTAACACGTACACCTGGGTCGGAGCAATTGAGAGAAACATCTCCGATATTCAGGATGACATCGGGAACATCTGGGAGTACATGGCGGGGCATGGAGGAGGAGTTGATGATGATGAGGATGAGGACATGGACTAGGCGGGTGGATTAGAGGCAGGAGCAGCTGGTAGGAGGTCCCACAGGTTAACCCTATTTTCTTTTGAACAATTTCCGGCCTACGCGCCGTGTGTTGAACAAATTTACTTTCCTTTAACTCTTTTTACTTTCTGCAGTTGTTTTTCTTTTTAACTTTGTGATGTGGATGTTGAACTATGGTAATTTAGGATGTTTGCTATGGTTTGGTGTAGTGTTTATTGATAAAACAGGTACATAGGAGGCTTAGAGCATTAAACATTAGTGCTACTAAAGCCGCGACAGGAAAACCGGAGCCAGAAACCTGTTTTTCACCTTTGCAGATTGTCTACACGGGGTTGTGTCCAGCCAACACGCCCCCGTGCCCACTTCCCCAGACCTGCTGTTTGTTTAATTCTGCAGATTTTTGCTAGACACGGGGTCGTGCCCAGCCAACACGCCCCCGTGTCCACCTTCTGTAAGTTTTCGTTACTGGCACTCTGAACACGGGGTCGTGTTCATCCGACACGAGGCCGTGTCCAGACGCCCAGTAATACAAAATTTTGCTTTTTCACACTTTTTTTACACATTCAATCAACCTAAAAACTTATTTTTGGGACACATTGAGGACAATGTGTAATTTAAGTGTGGGGGGATGCTAAAACTTTGAATCTTGAAAGTCCTAAATACAAGCCTTACACAAAACTCTATTGAAACTGCTAATCACCTCAAATTTTTTCAAAAATTTTCAATTTCTTTTTTACTTGTCTAGGTTTAATTTGGGAATTTCAAGTTCTAGAAATGTTACATTTTTAAAAATTTACAACCGATAGCGTCGTGATAAAAAGAACCAACATAAGAAAATTATGAAACGACATGACAAGCTTAATTAAAATTTGATTATATATACTTGATCACATAAAAACCCATTCCCACAAAAGTAAGTTTTGAGCCTTTATTGAGCATACAAATACATATCTTTAAACTAAATGCTCATTTTTCGTTTCTTGTGTGAATAGCCGCTTGGTTCTTATGACTCTAGAACTTGCCACAACGATACATTCCCAATCCTTATCAACTTAAACCCGAGTAAGTAAATGATGGAGGCATTAGGACTAACCCTTTTTATTTCTACACCATTATTTTTCTTTTTTTTAACCACCTACCCAAAATCCCCCTAGTTAACCCCCTTGAGCCTAAACCTTTTCATTTCTTAACCCAAAAAAAAACACCCTTTTACCCATCAAAACCCTTTTTCATTTTAAACCCTTTATTTTAGTAACAAGGCTCGGTTTTACTTGTGACTTCCTTAAAAAATGATGATGAAGCCAAAAGAAATAAACAAACAAGTTTACCAAAAAGAACTTTGTTTGAAAGAAATGCTTTATCAAAATAAAAAGTTATGAAAAATAAAAAAGTCTTCCGAAAAACCGATGCTTTTTACGCCTTTCGCCCTTTTTACTAACCACTAACCAACCACCCACCTTTAGCCCAAGCCTAACCCTTCACCCCAAAAGTCCTCTTGATATTAACAAAGGTGTATAGTTAAAAAGGAGGAGGATTGATTGCTTAGCAAGATTATGGTAGGAGTAAGTTCCATGCCGCTCTCAAGTGATTCACTAAAATACATCTTCGGCCGAGTGTTGAGTGATCCCCCGTAAGGTATGTGAACTTATATATAAATGGAATTTTAAAAAGGCATGTTATGCCCTAATAAGTAATTTATCTTATGTAATGTTTTTAATAAATCATGACAAATAGGATTGTAAATAAATAAAAATAAAACTTAATAAAGAATCTTGGAAATCCCAACCAACACTCCATGACAAGCCCAAAAACCTTCTCTTCTACCCGTTCCATTTGGGAGTGTAAAGCCACATTATAAAGAGTTTTGCTTGAGGATAAGCAAAGATTCAAGTGTGGGGGTATTTGATATGCACAAAATGCAACATATAAATTACATCAATTGTGGCATAAAACTAACCCTTTTTTAGTACTAATGTTGGAAAAAGTGTGTTTTTGTCTTCCTTTTGTATTTTCCGGATTAAATGAGCTCAAATGAACAAAAGAAGCAAAATGGCAGCTAAATCTAACATAAATACAAGAAAAGGAAGAAACGTGGCATGCCCGGCCTCCCCGACAACATCTTCCCAAGCAAAACAAGAGAACAGAAGGCTGAACACGCCCCGTGCTCACTGAGCACGGGGGCGTGCCCAAGTGTCAGCAGAAAAGAAAAAGTTGTAGAAGCTTATATTGCCCACCACGGGGGCGTGCCCACTGGACACGGGGCCGTGGTCAACTCTAAGATTCGTAGAATCTAGGGGTCGTGCTCAGCGAACACGGGGTCGTGCTCAGCGAACACGGGGGCGTGGTCAACTAATGCAGACAAACTGCAATTAATGAAGAAAGAGAAGGAGGATGGACACGGGGTCGTGCCCAATGGACACAGTGCCGTGCCCGAGCTATTGTTCAGGCTATAAATAGGGGTGCTTGGCTCATTTGCAAACCATCCCTTGGCACACCACCTCTCTCACACTTCACCCACCACCCACCACCATCACAACACCATCATCCACCACCATCATCCGTTGTCCATCATAGAGTGTGTGAGTCGTCTCGGGATCCAAGATTGATCGTAAGAGTTCTTGACAATCAAAGGTCATGTTTGCCTAAGTCTCTTACATCACTTGGTGAAGACAAGTGTTTAATGTAGTACTTTTTATTTTTAATCTTTTCACACTTTTTATTTGGTTATGTATTAATGACTTTAATAACTAGTTTCTTATGTTGAAGGTGATTCTTCCTTATCGTTTGTCCGTGGTGTCTTGGCATTATTTTACTGTCTATATAAAATAAAAGATTTTCACCATTCATATCTCCACGGTCTATATGGAGATATGTTGGCTACCTGGTCGGGGGTTAAGGGAACGGTTTGGTAAGAGTCTTGCCATTGTTCAGTGTATAGATCCTGCAAAGGACCTGGGTCAAATTTAGTAGGACCTCCTTTAATACCCACCGGTATTGGATGGCGGGGGTCCAAACTCTTTGATCCCCTCATAAGTAAGCTACTATTAAAACTTTAACCCGGCTACTTAGGACTGTATCCCTGCTGACTCAGACTACTTAGCCGAGGGTAACGTCACCTTCAAAAGAGGGGCCTACCACATTATGCATTAATAACTTAATTAATTATCTTTTAATAATCCGACCCTTTAGGATTGTATCTTTGCTGACTCAAACTACTGGGTTAAGGGTAACGTCACCTTCAAAAGAAGGGCCTACTACAATAACTAAGATAATCTCTTAAAAAGTGCAAAAGTGCGGAAATAATCAAAGGTTACACTACACACGAATTGGATCCAAGTGATTCATCTTGTCTATTTGTTTTTTTTTATTTTATTTTATTTTCAGCAGTTTAGTTAGTTTTATTTTTCTAGTTTAAAAACCTTTTTCTAACTTTTTGATTTGATTAGACGTTGAGGATAAATCGGTACTAAAAGCTCTTGTGTCCTTGGACGGCCTCGGTATCTTACCAACACTATACTACGTCCATGATGGGTGCATTGCCCATATGTGTGTTTCCGTGTTTTCTAAATTTAAAACTTGGCTAAAAAGTGTAAACGAGCTTAAAATATATATAAAAACCTATAACACTACACACGCATCAACTGACTTATAGAAGAAGTGATCATTTAGAAGTGGTGGGCTATTCTGATTCTGACTTTACCAAATGCAAAGATTACAAGAAATCCACTTCAGGCTATATTTTTATGTTAGCAGGCGGCCCAATCTCTTGGAAGAGTCATAAACAACAGTTGACCACAACTTCCACAATGATGGCAAAGTACATTGTTGTTTATAACGCAACATGTCATGGAATGTTGCTTAGAAATTTGATCACTGGACTCATAGTCGGTAATTCCATTTCTAGACCATTGAAGCTTTACTGTGATAATTCAGTTGCCGTTAGTTTCTCGAACAGTAACAGTTCGACTGGAGCTGGTTTATATCTCGATATAAAATATCTATTTGTACATGAACGAGTTGATGAAAATAATCTTTGTATCGAGTATATTCGTACTAAAGATATACTTGCGGATCCGATGACTAAAGGTCTCCCTCCTAAGGTTTACGAAGAACATGTTCGGAATGTTGGATTTAGTAAAGACCTTATTTAAGCATATTGTACTAGCTTATGTTTTATGATTAATGAAATTTCCTCAGTTTGATTTTGTATATATCTCTTAGAATATGTTCAACCGGTATAATGGCATATAAACAAACGAAATTACAAATCAATCAAAGGGCTTATGAGTATTTTGATCATAACGATTAGGTTTTAAATTAAGGCTATAGTATGACTAATGGGGGTCCTGAGTCGCATAATGATTCAACGGCTATATTTCTCTGCTATAGTACCTGTTTAAGGCTAAAATGAGTGTTAACTCCTGATCAGGCTTATCTAATACTCATAGTAAATGATTACTCGGCTAAGTGGGAGATTGTAAGATTAAATATATTACGTATTAATATTTAATCTAGTAGCCATTATAATCATTTGCATAATATAGATCAAAATATATAATAACCTATTAAGTAATTAGTTGGTAATTGTTGATGGACCATATTACCCTTATTAACTAATTAGGTTTCTGTAACAACTGTCGCTAAAATCAATAATTAGGACGATAATTAGTCAATAAGAAAACCCTAATTGAGACACCCAAGTAATTCTGCATTAGCCCTAAAATTTTCAGAACAATCGGAATCAGGATCAGGGCCCCTAAAACTCAAAGGGGGCAAACCCTAGTTGAATAATTATCTAAATTATACGTTGCTTAAAGCTGATTAGCCAAAATAGTTGATTCATGCAAGCTAGTCCCGAGCCTAGGCAGCCTATAATTAGACTGCTTAGCTTACGGACCGTAAGGGATCAGGCATACGGTCCGTAAGCGAGTCCCAAAAATTTGTATAAATAGCCGACCTTGGGATTTGCCTTCTGCCTTTAGAACGACGTTTATACCTTCTGTGTACGTCGAGTTATACTCAAAACAGTCCCCAACACACACACGAATCACGAGGTGCTGCCGCAATCAGGGTAATAACTCGATCGCTATTACGATTCAATGTCCGATCGATTATAACTATCCAACGATTGTCTGAGTGCTGCTCAAACTGAGCTGATACTTTGTTATTCATTGTGATTTCGACTTGAATGTTTGAGTGCTGTTCGAATTCGGACTATGCACTGTCATTCGTTGTGAATCCATTGAACTATTAAGTATTGCACTTATTTATTGTTGTGAGGGTTTAATCTCGTGAATTGACGTAACTGCTGAATTAGTTACTAACCCGTTTGTGTGTGCATTGTTAATTAAATTAGGTTAATCACAGGCAAATCAGCAAGGCTTAAACTCTGCTCGTAAAATCTGCAATGTGAGTCATTCTCTTTTTATCAAATATGTTTTACAAAACTCCAAACTATTTTAAGTTATAATTACAGGGATTAAGTCTATGTAATCACCAAGTTACAGCCGGTATGTGGGGTTTTGTATACATTACTTATTTCCCGTCACACTTGGACAACGAGTTAGCCAAGGGGTGATCTGACCACAGTCACAGACACCATTTGGACAACGAGATAGCCAATGGGTAGTCGAGTGACAAGTACTGTGGGTAGTTGGTTTGATATCAGAAACATTGTAATTCCCCTTAATACTGTAAATTATAACAAGTGTGTCGTTTTAATAAACTGAATGATTCACTCAGTATTTCCCCGCTGACAAAACCTTTTTCAAACATGTTTCAGGTGATCTGTTGTGAGCAAGGAAAAGTGCCGTGGAGCACTCTCAGCTTAGAAAAGTGGCTCAATGTAAATAAATAAAAGAAACATGTTTTTGAAAAAATAAAGATTTCCCTGAGAAATCACATTATTGTAAATTACGGGAATTTATCCCTAAATTATGAAACGGGCAGTTTAAATTATTGAAAGATCCTGTTTTAAAAGTCTTCCGCTGTCGCCTAAATTAAATACCACGAAATTTCTGTCCCGCGGCACCTGAAACGGGTCAAACCGGGTCGGGGGCCGTGACAGAAATAAGGTGGTACCAGAGCCACTGTTTTAAGCTTACTGATTAAGCTCACTGTTCTAATTGATTTAAGCCTATTGAAAAACAATTCGGAAAATTTTATTTGTCATTCTGTGAATATATGTGCATTAACTTATTAATTGTTGAAATTACAGTATGGGTAAACAAAAGATTTCTGCTATCTATCGCAAATTAGATAGTACACCTAAAGAACAGGGAACCTCTTCCTCCAATTCTCCCACCAAGTTAGAGGAAGGAATTTTTGTTCGTAAGGCAAATTATGAAAATCCGCTTACCCCGGAGAAAAGGAATTTGATTATTAGGAAAGGTCAAGAGAAAAAGAAACCCCAAACCAAGAGAGTGAGGTTTAACCCAGAGATTCAGGAAATTAGCAATAATCCATCAGGGGAAAATAACCTAGATGAAAAATGGGCAAATCTGTATCTGCTCGCTACCGTAGCAGAAAATGCAAATCTTTAAACTCTAAATCTAGAAATAAGTACTTCCTAGTAAATAAATAAATAAATCTGAGTGTGTGCTGTTTGCTATTATGTTGTACAAATTAGTGTGCAATAAAAATGTTTATTTGTTAAACTTTGTTCCAAAGTTTTAACTTAACATTTTGTGCATTTTTGCATATATACATGCTACACAGCATGAGTGAGCTATCCGAGGCGTTTCAGAACCTCAACCTCTATCCTGTGCCAATTGAAGTCTCCCACAACTTCACTGGTTACATTGCTGACATAGAGGAACCTCTGGAATTCCAAGCTCCACCGCTGGAAAAAGCAAAACCTAAAAAGAGGAGAAGATATGTAGGGTGGCGAAAAGTGCGCAGAAGGAAACCTGCAACTAGGAGACTCCCTAAAATAGAAAATCCTGTAAGTATAAGCAAGGGAAAGGAAATAGAAACCGGAGAAAGTTCCAAACCAGTAGGGACAGAAATAGGGATAGACCTAAAGCAAAAGGGAATAAAGATCGGAGAAAGCTCTAAACAGCCAGAGGAGATCATATTCCAGGACGAAATAGACCGTCTACTGGCCAATTGTGATGTCATAGAGCCTGTCAACAATAATCTCTTCTCTTATCCTGCTACAGCCCAATTCCCAATAAACCTAGAACCAGTTATTCCAGACCCACTAGTACACACACGACCATTAGGCCAAATGGAAGAATGGTGGACCAATAACTGGCAATTCCAGAATATAGTCAATTGTCCCTATAGTTTTCTCCCACAGTTTGATCCAGAACCTGTCCCCAATCTGCCAATGAGCTATGAAAACCTGGCCGAGCTTCATCAGTTTGGTGAAGAACTGATAGGCACTGGGAATAGGATCAGGGAAATTGGGGAGCAGATTTCCTGGAAGTATGACGAAAGGGAACGTCACTACTGAATTGTCAGTTGATCCAAGAATAGTGGGGAGGGTTTGGAAAAGTCTGTTTGTATTATAACTAATACAGTAAAACTAACTCTGTAAAATGCGCAATAAAACAATGTAAGATAAAAGGTGTGTATTGAAGCAGGTATAATCTATAAAACAGAACAGAAGTCGAGAAAATCGACAATTTTGGTTATAGATATGTGTTGTGAGGATTTATGTGTTTATGTGTAATTGCTTTATTATATTTAACTAGCAATTATTTGACACTAATAAATTACACTTATACCAATTAGCAGATGGAAAACGCTAGTAATGAACCAGTTAACGAAGAGAATCAATCTGAGCAAAATCAGGAAAACCAATACATGACTAGACAAGATATTGAAAATATCATCACTCAAGGGATAGCCAATGCTATTCCAGAAATCATGGCTGCTGCTAGGAAACCTGTTGAATCACAACAAATCATTCCTAGTAAACGTACTCAGGAAGATAATTTTAGCCATAGTGTAAATGGAGGCGGCAATCATGATAATCATGATAACAATCCGCAACAGGCCCGACTCCCTAAGAAAATGAAAGCTACAACGCCTGGTTGCACTTACAAGGAATTTCTTGCCTGTAAACCAGCAGAATTTGCAGGTAATGAAGGGGCAACTGCAACACTGCGATGGTTAGAGAAAACCGAAGCAGTAATTGCAATAAGTAAATGTGCTGAAGAAGATCAAGTGATGTATGCGTCAAACCTGTTCAAAGAAGGGGCGCTAGAATGGTGGAACACAGTGCTACAAGCAAAAGGAAGGAGGGTGGCCTATGCAATGAATTGGGAAGAATTTAAGAGTCTTGTAGAAAGAAAATTCTGCCCCGAATACGAAAAGGAACAAATGGCAAACAAGTTCCTGAGTCATCGTATGATAGGCGTCGACTGTCGAGGATATACTTCGACATTCTTCGAATATGCGAGAGTGGTACCTAATCTGGCTTCGCCAGAACCGGTACTCATATCCCGTTATATTTTGGGATTAATCGGAGAAATCCGTAACATCGTTAAAGCTGCAAGACCACGCACTAATGACGATGCTGTAGAGTTAGCCAACACCTTAACCGATGAACTGGTGCGCACAAGAGAAGAAGATCGAAAGAAAGAATTGGCTCAAAAGATTACCCAAGAATTTCGTATGGGTAATAATAACCGCTTCAAAAGAAGAGGAACATGGCAATCCTCATCACCTCCTGTCTGCAGAAATTGCAATAAGAAACACTATGGGCAATGCAATATAGTTTGCAACTTTTGCAATGCAAGAGGACATCGTGAGGAGGATTGTAGGAAAAAAACCAGAATTTGCTATAACTACGGAGAAACAGGGCATATCAAACCCGACTGCCCTAAGCTAGTCAAAACCGCAGATAATAAAGGCAAACACGCTGAAGGGACAACCAAGAAAAATGCTCGCGCATTCCAGCTGACCACTCAAGAAGCCGAACTCATTCCAGACGTGATAGCGGGTACGTTCTTAGTGCATAACGTCTATGCAAAGGTATTATTTGACTCTGGTGCAAACCAAAGTTTTATTAATACTGCATTCTGCCAAGCTCTTAACCTACCTTTAACTACCCTTAGGCAGATTTTTACAGTCGAAACGACAGATGGAAATTCTGTTAACATAGACAAAGTATTGCAAGAAGGAAAGATAGAACTGTTAGGCCATAAGTTTTCTGCAAAACTGTTACCTATGAATTTAGCCGGATTCGATGTAGTATTAGGAATGGATTGGTTAGTCGCCAACCATGCTCGAATCCTGTGTGATAAGAATTCCGTAGAAATCCGTACCCCCACAGGAGAAGTAATCTTAATTACAGGAGATAGACCTCGGAAGCCATTAAAATTCATTTCAGTAATGAAATTGGCTAGTTATTCAAGGAAACAAGAAATGGTGTATATGATTTCTGTAATCATTAACACTAAAAATAAGGAACTCCAGGACATCCCTATAGTTTCAGAATACCCAGATGTCTTTCCAGAAGAATTACCTGGGTTACCATCAGATAGGGAAGTAGAGTTTAGAATTCATCTAATTCCAGGTACTACACCAATAGCTAAGGTACCTTATCGATTAGCACCTACTGAAATGCTAGAATTGAAAAAGCAATTAGATGAATTACTAAGCAAAGGATTTATACAACCTAGTTCATCCCCTTGGGGTGCACCAGTGTTGTTTGTGAAAAAGAAAGATGGGTCGATGAGAATGTGTATCGATTATAGGGAATTGAATAAGGTTACAATTAAGAATCGATACCCACTACCTAGGATTGATGATCTTTTCGATCAATTACAAGGAGCTAGGTATTTCTCTAAGATAGACTTAAGATCTAGATATCACCAACTGAAAGTGCAAGAGGAGGACATACCTAAAACTGCTTTCAGAACTAGGTATGGTCATTATGAGTTTACAGTCATGCCCTTCGGATTAACAAATGCTCCAGCCGCATATATGGACATGATAAATAGGATCTGTAAACCATACTTGGATAAATTTGTAATCGTGTTCATTGATGATATACTCATTTATTCCAAAAGTCAGGAAGAACATTGTGAACACCTGCATGCACTCTTAACCTTGTTAAGAAAGGAAAAACTTTATGCCAAATTCTCGAAGTGTGACTTCTGGCTGCAAGAAGTACAATGTTTAGGTCATATGGTGAATCACGAAGGAATTCACGTAGATCCTGCTAAAATAGAAGCAGTCACCAATTGGAAGGTTCCACGAACGGCTATGGAAGTTAGAAGTTTTCTAGGATTAGCTGGATACTATAGACGATTTATTAAGATTTCTCTAAGATAGCTGTACCTTTGACTAAGCTAACTTGTAAGGCAGTTAAATTCGAATGGGGACCTAGACAAGAAGAAGCTTTTAGGATTCTAAAGCACAAATTGATGGACGCTCCAATCTTAGCTTTACCCGAAGGAACCGAAGATTTTGAAGTATACTGTGATGCTTCAAAATTAGGATATGGATGTGTGTTGATACAACGCAAAAAGGTAATTGTGTATGCCTCTAGACAGTTGAAAAAGCACGAGGAAAATTATACAACTCATGACCTAGAGTTAGGAGCCATAATTTTTGCCCTTAAGATTTGGAGACATTATCTGTACGGAAGTAAGTTTACTATCTATACAGATCATAAAAGTTTAAGGTATATATTTGGGCAAAAAGAGTTAAATATGAGGCAAAGAAGGTGGATGGAAATCCTAAGTGATTACGACTGTGATATTCAATATCAGGAAGGGAAAGCAAACGTAGTAGCGGATGCCTTAAGTCGTAAGTATCATGAAAAGCAAAAACGAGTCCGTGCTCTTAGGTTAAATCTACAATTAGATTTGATGGAACAACTAAAGAAAGTTCAAGGAACGGCATCAAGGACGATGCCGAAGGAATGAAAGGTTACCTAAAGGAACTAGAACAAGGGAAGGATGGAATTTGGATATTCCACAAGAAACGAATTTGGGTACCTAAGCAGGGAAAATTAAGAAATAAAATTTTAGAAGAAGCACATAAATCTAGGTATACTGTACATCCAGGAAACAATAAGATGTACCAAGATTTAAGAAATAATTTCTGGTGGATAGGAATGAAAAATGATATAGCTGAATATGTAACCAAGTGTCTTACTTGTTCGCAAGTTAAGGCAGAACACCAGAAACCTTCAGGACTACTACAACAGTTAGAAATGCCTGTATGGAAATGGGAACTCATAACAATGGACTTTGTTACTAAGTTACCCAAAACCAGAAAAGGTAATGATGCTATTTGGGTAATTGTGGATCGATTAACCAAATCAGCTCATTTTCTACCAATGAAGGAAACCTTTAGCATGGAAAGGTTAGCCAAGTTGTATGTAGATGAAGTAGTATCCTTACATGGAGTCCCACTCTCCATTGTATCGGATAGAGATAGTCGTTTCACTTCCCGTTTCTGGACAAGTTTCCAGGAGGCAATGGGAACTCGACTCAATTTAAGTACTGCATATCATCCCCAAACGGACGGACAAAGTGAAAGGACGATACAAACCTAAGAAGACATGCTCCGAGCATGTGTAATTGATTTTGGTGGTAATTGGGATAGCCATTTACCATTAATTGAATTCTCCTATAACAATAGTTATCATTCGAGCATCGAAGCTGCTCCATTTGAAGCACTGTATGGACGCAAGTGCAGAACTCCCGTATGTTGGGCAGAAATAGGAGAAAGTCAATTATCAGGTCCAGAGATTGTGCAAGAAACTACTGACAAGATATCTCAAATCAAGGAAAGACTGAAGACTGCTAGAGATCATCAGAAGAGCTATGCAGACAATCGCCGCAAGCCGTTAGAATTCCAAGTCGGAGACAAAGTACTATTAAAAGTATCTCCTTGGAAAGGAATAGTACGATTTGGTAAGAAAGGAAAACTGAGTCCAAGATATATTGGACCATTCCCAGTGATCCAACGAATAGGACCAGTATCTTATCGTTTACAACTACCAGAAGAATTAGCTGGAGTACATGATGTGTTTCATGTATCCAATCTCAAGAAATGTCTATCAGACGAATCCCTGGTAGTACCTCTTCAAGATATAGAGGTAAATGAAAAGCTGAAATTCGTAGAGAAACCCCTACAAATAGAAGACCGGAAGATTAAGTTTCTCAAACACAAACGACTAGTGCTAGTGAAAGTCAAATGGGAATCCAGGAGAGGACCAGAGTACACTTGGGAACTGGAATCAGAAATGAAGCGAAAGTACCCTCATCTATTTCAATAAATCTCGAGGACGAGATTTTTCTCAAGGTGGGGAGGATGTAACAACTGTCGCTAAAATCAATAATTAGGACGATAATTAGTCAATAAGAAAACCCTAATTGAGACACCCAAGTAATTCTGCATTAGCCCTAAAATTTTCAGAACAATCGGAATCAGGATCAGGGCCCCTAAAACTCAAAGGGTGCAAACCCTAGTTGAATAATTATCTAAATTATACGTTGCTTAAAGCTGATTGGCCAAAATAGTTGATTCATGCAAGCTAGTCCCGAGCCTAGGCAGCCTATAATTAGACTGCTTAGCTTACGGACCGTAAGGGATCAGGCATACGGTCCGTAAGCGAGTCCCAAAAATTTGTATAAATAGACGACCTTGGGATTTGCCTTCTGCCTTTAGAACGACCTTTATACCTTCTGTGTACGTCGAGTTATACTCAAAACAGTCCCCAACACACACACGAATCATGAGGTGCTGCCGCAATCAGGGTAATAACTCGATCGCTATTACGATTCAACGTCCGATCGATTATAACTATCCAACGATTGTCTGAGTGCTGCTCAAATTGAGCTGATACTTTGTTATTCATTGTGATTTCGACTTGAATGTTTGAGTGTTGTTCGAATTCGGACTATGCTCTGTCATTCGTTGTGAATCCATTGAACTATTAAGTATTGCACTTATTAATTGTTGTGAGGGTTTAATCTCGTGAATTGACGTAACTGTTGAATTAGTTACTAACCCGTTTTTGTGTGCATTGTTAATTAAATTAGGTTAATCACAGGCAAATCAGTAAGGCTTAAATTCTGCTCGTAAAATCTGCAGTGTGAGTCATTCTCTTTTTATCAAATATGTTTTACAAAACTCCAAACTATTTTAAGTTATAATTACAGGGATTAAGTCTATGTAATCACCAAGTTACAGCCGGTATATGGGGTTTTGTATACATTACTTATTTCCCGTCACACTTGGATAACGAGTTAGCCAAGGGGTGATCTGACCACAGTCACAGACACCATTTGGACAACGAGATAGCCAATGGGTAGTCGAGTGACAAGTACTGTGGGTAGTTGGTTTGATATCAGAAACATTGTAATTCCTCTTAATACTGTAAATTATAACAAGTGTGTCGTTTTAATAAACTGAATGATTCACTCAGTATTTCCCCGCTGACAAAACCTTTTTCAAACATGTTTCAGGTGATCTGTTGTGAGCAAGGAAAAGTGCCGTGGAGCACTCTCAGCTTAGAAAAGTGGCTCAATGTAAATAAATAAAAGAAACATGTTTTTGAAAAAATAAAGATTTCCCTGAGAAATCACATTATTGTAAATTACGGGAATTTATCCCTAAATTATGAAACGGGCAGTTTAAATTATTGAAAGATCCTGTTTTAAAAGTCTTCCGCTGTCGCCTAAATTAAATACCACGGGATTTCTGTCCCACGGCACCTGAAACGGGTCAAACCGGGTCGGGGGCCGTGACAGTTTCCTCCTGGGTGCTTATATAAGCAGAATTATGTAGAGGTTAAAAGGTTACACACTTAGACAGATAACCTAATTAGCATAACATCAATTCGACCTCCCTCTCCATAGCCGATCTCCCTTATCGGTTTCATAATCAACATCATCAGTCAGCACCCTAAGGAGGAACCAGATTACCTTGACAAAGATGTCGAACTCCATGTCTTCTTCCCTCACTGGATTCTCCACTGCACTGTCTGCGGTGACAGGTATGTTTTCATTTTTCCCTTATGTTTAAACAGAACTGATCCAACATTGTTATATGGCAACAGAAGACGAGTCGGCTATTGATGTGAGTTTGGAAGCAATGACTCGATAGGAACCTTAACCCCATTGTCTTGAATGGGAACCCTATGAACTATCAACATGTTATGACCCGATCTTGATACATTGGCCAAAGATCTGGGTGTCATGTTAAGAACAGACAACAGATCTATCAAAAGGTTGAGGCAAGTAGCAAAAGTGAAAAAGAAAAGAGGATGATTTTGAAATGTAAGAAATGATTTCTATTGGGAAATCGATATACAATTGGAATAACTAAAAGAAAATTTCAGTCACCAGTCACCTCTGATGAATGAAATCGAATGTGCATCTCTGATCTCTGCCCCCCAACCCTATTTATAGATGGATTGCCCAGTATCCCTACACCAACGACCAACCTCACATATTTTCAAATAGATCCCAACTCTTATACGCAAATACACTTTTGGTCAAGGCTAAGAAGTTCGAATATAATTTCATGATTTTTCAATGAGAACATCCAACGTTAATATTTGGGCACTAATGCCACTATCGAACTTTTAGAGCTATATATGATTTTGGGAAATTGGCCTGTAATAATCCCACTTAGACCTTATTGGCGATTAATAATCCCACCTCATAATATTCCCCCCACCAGTCCCACCTTTCACCTATTTTTCCTACAATGGTCCCCCGTTAAAAAAACTTAACGGAGTGCAGCTTTTTTCCAAATTACAAACAGATTTTTTAGGACTTTTGATTAGAACGACGATACGAGTCCATTGATTTAAAACTTGCCTCGAAACGGTGCTCCAAACGATGAAAACGACGCTTCAATTCAGGTGTTTAAATTTCCAATTAACCAAAATCAAGTCACTTAGAGCACTATTTCGAAGTAAGTTTTACATCAATGGACTCGTATCATCGTTCTGATCAAAAGCCCTAAAAAATCTGTTTGTAATTTGGAAAAAAGCTTAACTCCGTTAAGTTTTTTTTAACGGGGGACCATTGTAGGAAAAATAGGTGAAAGGTGGAACTAGTGGGGGGAATATTCCGAGGTGGGATTATTAATAGCCAATAAGGTCTAGGTGGGATTATTATAGGCCAATTCCCCTATGATTTTTAGTTACTATTATATCTGTAAAAGCGACTGATGCTAACGTCGTAAGTATTTTAAAACCAAGTATGTATTTCAAGTAGATGTTTTTTTAGTTAAATTCAATCAAATGAGTTCCATAAAACAGTTATTGTGGTCAAATTATACGAAATTTTGATCGGAGAACTTTACTACTAAGACAATAAGGTGTAGTGTAGCATAAAAGGAGTGGGGTTCGATCCCCGGTAAGCTTAGTCATTCAAAAAAAATTATTATGACAATATGGTACGCAACTTACTAATTATTATGTCTATCACCAATACAATAGTGCTTGCTTATTCGAAAAGCTAACTTGAAATGGACGTAGTTTCCTTTTGGTTGCATATAACACCCTCTTGATCCGTTTATAAGATCTCAAAATTTACACAACTAAATTAAAACTAACTAACTAACTGTGACGGTTTATCTTAACTTCTATATAACTCGTACTTTTTTAGAAACAATTATGACAGAACTCATTGATTTCCGTATTTTAGGTACGAGTTATGATCTTGGCACATGGACTTCACATGAGATCTTTATATTTTAATGAGAATATCTGTGTGAAATCCAAACTCACATTCACCAAAGTAGAATAATATGAGATCTAGTAACGTTCAAAACTTGTGACAGGCATCTCTAATATTCAACGGAACATATGCAATCCACATGTCGCTTTATCCCAAATTTCACATCTCTAGTAACTTTTATGTTGTTTTTTTTAACTCTTTTATGTTGTGTTTTTTTCTACTTTTTATATGTAACTTTTATATGTAATATGATACAATACAATACGATATGATTTGATATAATATGATACATACCATTCAATACAAATGTGATATGATATCATATGGTACCATACAAAATAATAGACTACAATGATATTATTCATTTTTTTGCCAAATTGTAAATAAGACTAGAATTTATAACATCATAAAATTAGAAAAATGTTAATTCCATGGCAACTCAACATAATTTGTTTTTAAAACGGACTTCAAAATGTTAACACACACTATTTGTACTAATTACAGTTAGTATGGAGGGTTTAAATGAATTTCAGAATGATAGAAAATGGCTATTTTAAACAAAAGTTTTAAAAAACTGTAAACTACCATCAAGCTTTAAACAAAAAGATTTTATGTATGGTCAATGGTTTAAATGAATTGTACAATAAATTGTGCAAATCATAAAGGGAATCTGAAATTAATGAACAAAATATGCTGTAAAAATATGATGTGCTCTTGTTTGATTTAATGAAAATTTATTCTTAACTAATTAAGATTTTATGTCTGATGTTCGTTTTAAATGAATAATCCGAGAAAAAAAACTCCACTTAAAAACATGTTTGTATACAATCATAATCAAACAATTAGAGGACAATACCATTCACAATTCACTGTTGTATTTTTCAGCACTGTCACAAACAATTCATTACACAATTAGATGCAAACATCCAACTAATTTTCGAACTCATCGATGTCCTTCTAAGCCTCACTCATTTACGGGGCTATTTCCTCGAGCTTTGATTTTGCTGTAGAATAGGCCTCGTCACAACTAACTTTATCAGCTCGTAAAGCGGCAACTTTGGCCTCGTTTTCTTCCTTGTCCTCCTCTGCCTTCTTTCTTTCATCATATAGATAGTTAAGGCGAGCTGTACTTCCATCAACATCATGTTGGGCTTCTTCAAGCTCCCTGTTGACTCCATTGTATCTTTCTTCGGCCTCGGAAAACTCTGAGGCTGCTTCGTTGTGCGCGGTTATTGTATCAAAAGCAGATTGCGGCTTCTGCTTGACTAAAGCTTCTATGTCACAACGTTGACCGATGACAGAATGAGCGGCTTCGTACACTAGTGTGTAATCAACCGGAACAATATCAAGAAAGTCAAATGCTTTTGAAGCTAAATCTATCATTTCGTTAGCATCCGCAGCCTTGTTGATACCGGCAATCAACTCTTGTGATGCCGTATTTAGAATCTTGAGAGCTTTTCTATCCGTTTTGAACCCGTCTGATCTTGACGGAGGCTTGAGCTTGGATAAGCATGGGGGTTTAATAACGATTTTCATATTGGATGGGTATTTTCTAGCAACGGCAACTCTCTCTGTCCTTGGTTTTTTAACAATTTTCGTCACAAAATCATTGTTTTCGAGATGATGAGTACTTTCAAGAAGTTCTGCTGTAGTTGGTTACTTGGTTGTTCTTCCGGTTCATCTATGGCAAAAAAAAAAAAAAAAAAAAAATTGTTAATCACACAATCCAAAAGTTCACAACAAAAAATCGGACAGAGCAAAACATATAGGCATATAGCACAGCACCGATGTACTTTCTCTAAATCAAGGAGAAAGGTATCTAACTTCCTCACCGGCAATGTTTTCAGGACCGAACCGGACGTCGAACCGGTCTCCTTAGTGGTCCACTGGTCAGGCCAGATGTAAGAACCGGATGATACCGTAAATATTATAAAAATAAATAGGGTAAAATTGAAATTTTTAATAAAAATCCGGTTCAACCTTAAAAAATTCCTGTTCGACCGAACGATTTTTCCAATCTGACTGTCGGTTCTTTTGTCTGGTTAGATGAGTATGTCTTGTTTAGTGAGGGGCATGGTATGTTTGGTTTTTTTGATTAGGTTCCCTCACTGAGTTGTAAATATTTTTTGTTAATAAAATTTACCGGAGGTTATGTCCTCCTTTACCAAAAAAAAAGCAGATTGCGGCTTCTGTTTGACTAGAGCTTCTCTGTCGCAACGATCAACATGCTTCAGAAACTTTTGTCAACGCCCAAATTAATTACCCTATGAACGATCAACATGTTACGAACCCATCCCAATACACCGACCAAAGATCAAGCGTAGATTACATCAAAAACAGAATGAAAAGACAAAATTCAGAAACTTTTGTCAAGTCAGGATTTTTGTTTGCTTCAATAGATTAAAGATCGATCTACCAAGGTTGAGGCAAGTAGCAAAAGGGAAAACAAAAAGACTATGATTTTGAAACGATTTTGATTGAGAAATCGATATACAATTGAAATGAACTAACAGAAAGATTCAGCCATTACAGCCGCCGTTGATGAATGAAATTGAGAGTGCATCTCAGATCCCCACCCTCTAACCCTATTTATAGAAAGTGGGGGTGCCCCATAACCCTAATCTAACCTCACATATTTTCAAATAGACCCCAGTAATTATAAGCAAATACACTTTAACTCTTTAAATACAAAACTACGTCCCCGAGAACATCCAGATGTTAATAATTTGGCACGGCAAATGATCCGCAAACGAATTGACTTGGGGGAGGTGGGAAGGTTTACCCACTTATGTGGAGTTCCTGACCGGGAGGTCTCAGGGTCGAATTTTGCGGAGGGCGAACTGTGGTATCGGTTCAAACAAGCAATAATATGCCTACCACGGGATTCCTACTAGTGACTTGGGTGATCAAAGGCCAAAGGCCTAACCGGGTAATCTAGCAGTCAAAAAAAAAAAAATAATAATTTGGCACTGATATTAATACGTAATGTGTTTACAAGCCAAATACATATTTAGATTTTAGAGCTAATGAATTTTACATTACTATGATAAATGTAAAACGCTACTGATATGAGGTTTGAAAATATTTTTAAAATCAAGCATCCATTTCAAGTTCTTTAGTACACGTTTTTTTGTTGAATTTGATCAAATAAAATTTCATACGAGGGTAATTATGGTCAAATTATATGAGAATTTGATTGGAGACTTTTTTTTTCTTATAGGACATTAATATTGTTTGTTTTCCATTATATACTAGTATTATGACCCTGGGCGATGCGTCACCGGCTCGTTGCAAACGTCGTATGGATTAGCCCAAACATTAGGTGATTCATTAAACATATGAAACTTTGTGTTGCGGCGTTTTCTATTTAACTCAATGTAATACCATATATAAGCACTGCGGTTGGATCAAAGTTGCAGCGGGACCGCAGATAGCGGCGCGTTTGCGAACTTCGTTACACTTGTTGTGACAGTGACATTACCGTGTTTAAGTACATATAAGAAAACATATTAAAACCATATTATGCCTCACACGTTGTGGTTTTATAAAATATAAAAACTATTTTAAACGAAAGACCCTATTTACCTCTCGTGCATTGTCTGATGCCTTACAATGACATAAACGTGTTAAAGGGTACATTTGCAAACTTCAAAACCAAAGTCGAAATGTTGTTGTGTACCCGGTTACGACTGTAAAGTCAATGTGGCTAGGCAATTAAGGAGAAGCGTATGAACTTGAGTAGATTATGTTATGAAAACCGAAACGTACGATAAAAAACTTGGAGGATGTCACGGAAAAATTTGAGTTAGAAGACAATTATTATGAATCCTAAATTCGATATTTATTACACGCGTGTAGCGACGTAACAATTTAATAAAGTAATTTAAAATAAAAAAAATATAATAAGAAACATTAAAGGGAAAGAAGAAGAAAAAATACATGCACGGATCAAACCTTGTCACTATCAAAGTCAAGTAATGCACCTAAGCAATTGCTCTAAGAATAGTTTTGAATTTGTAGCAGAATCTAAGAGTATATAAATTAGTAGTGTTCGGTGGTTTTTGTCACCGACATTTAGGTTTAAGATATTATAGAATAAACGGTGGGGTGTTTAGGTAGCAAGCTCCTTTGGCATGTATTCAGGTGTCCCCTCGTTAGGTTGATCGAGTGACCCTTTTTAACTTTTGTTAAAATTAATAGGTGTTTCATTGGGCGTGGTAGGTCTTTTGGTTTCATAAATTAATAAATTACTGGGTAATAATTTCCGTCAATGGTTGTCTGTTGGCAGTAATTATCGCCTTTTGGGTTGCTTCTTTGTAGTTGTTTATTGAATGAACGTTTTTCTATATAAACTCGTGCTTTACTAGAAACTATCATGATGCAACATTGCGCGTTAATTACCATACCAGCAACGATGATATTACGTTTAGGGACATAGACCTTCATTTGAGATCTCCATCCACTAAACTAGAATTATATGAGGGTTTGTTACACCGTCACATGAATCTCTAGTATTAAATATGAAAACTTTATGTAGCTCACGTACATTCAACCTAATGTGGTGAAGCGATAAGAGGTAAGCCAACAAAGCTAATAAACCAACTTACCATCTGTGTTTTCCTATCTACTTGTAACCCAAACAAAAGAAACAAGCTTGTCATTCTATGTAACAACCCAAGTAAATTGTGTCAGGATATTATATGCTTTCCCCCCATGGGTTACCCATCCAAGAACTAGCGATTTTGTTTTCACTCAATGAACGGCACTCCTTAGCAAAAAATTGTGTCCTGGTATAGAAGGTTTCCACTCCATTATAAGGAAAGATTTATTCCCCCTAAACTGATGTGAGACTTGTATCTCCACCCCCTTAGGATTCCAACGAAGAGGAACACGAACCTGACCCTTGGCTCTGGTACCATTTGTAACATCCCAAGTAAACCATATTAGGATATTGTCTGTTTGCCCCGGCTGGGTGGCCAAACCAGGAACTCACGTTTTGTTTTACACGTGGAATGCTGTCTACCTGCCTTAACGACGTAGTACTATAGTTTGGACTCAGCACCCGTTCACACGGGGGTTGTTAAGGACAAATACTTGCATGGATTACAAGGGTAATCATGTATTGCGAACCGTCTCGGACGGTCAACCCGCAGTCATAGGTATCGATAGGTCCACGTCGATAATTAACATGCTTCGTTTTCCTCTGTGTACGTGCTGGTTATGCGTAAACTATTCAAACTCTATATGCTATTATCAAACTTGTATGCTCACCATTACATTATATGTATTGACTTTATTTTAACGTATGTGATAGGTATTTAGGATGCCTATGTGCTAGGAAAGCGAGGCTAGAATAAGTTTCTAGAAGCCCCAACAAATAGTTGTCTGCCGAGAACAAGCGTCTGGGGCATAGTTGTCTGTAGATCTTGTCCTCTGGCATTACATCTAGAAAGTCAACAGAATAGGGGTCTAGAAGCAGATAAACAATTGCTGTAATAATATTCGAATATGAGTTGTCGGAACAGAACTACTTGTTTGGTTGTTATCTGTAATAATATATTTGTTTATTCGGGATACGGTATGGGACGTATCTTTAATTGGAGTATATAAATAGTTGTTATGGAAACTTCTGAACAATCTGTTTCGCTCAGTGCCGCGCCCTGATGATTCCGCCATCGGTTGGGGTGTGACATATAGGATCAACCCTAGAAAATGAAACTAACCGAGTTTATTTTAGTAACAAATATACACATTTTCATAGTTTCTTCTTTTACATCTAGTTTATGTTTGTGTTATTTTTAAAGAAAGGAAAAAGTACACGTTTTGTCCTTTATCTTTATACCCTTTTCAGGCGGTGTCCTTTTCAACGAATTTTGACCGGTTTTTCCCTTTATAGGGAATTTTGTTACGTGTTTTGTCCTTTAACCCTAACCCAGTTAGATTTTTTCTTAAATCTGATCATGTGACTTGCATGTGAGGGTATTTTTGTCATTTCACCTTAAAGGACTAAGTATGTAAATAACTTCTCTCCACCACCACCAAACACCCTCCTACCACCGTGACTGCCGACACCCGCCACCACAAAATTAATCAATCAAATTAAATTGCAGATCAATTGTAATCAAATTACAAGGAATTGATTGAAGTTTAAGCAACACAAACAAATCTAATCAATATACATCATATATCACAGATCAATTTGTAAATATGTACAGAACATAACCTAACTTAAACTTTTGTAATCAATAATTAACATACTGAATCTCGTCGCAAGATGTCCAACAGGTGTTGACTTCTCTTTGTCTTGTCTTCATCATCTAAAAGAAACCGTGTTGTTTAAACTGAAGGCAAGAAAATCAAGGAAGGTTTTGGATTGAATTGAAGACGATTTAACAAGAACATTCCCCACCAGCAACCACCTCACCCACTTAAGACCCTACTCCTCTTCCTTATTTTAACTCATGATCAACACAATAATTTCTCATTTGTCACAAATCACTTGGTGAATCAACAGATCCGGAAAGAAAAGGCGTTTGGGTGTGGCGACGGGGGTTCTAGGTTTCCAGTGGAATCAACAGATTTGGAAAGATAGGGCGTTTGGGGGAGTCGACGAGGGTTCCAGGGTTCCGACGGTGGTGGTTTTTGATGGGTGGTTGTAGTGGTTGTGACGGCGATGGATGTTAGGCGACGCCGGGGTTGAATGGTGGTGGAAGATTCTGAGCGGGTAGTGGTGGGTTGTTGGCAGGTGGGCGGCGGCTGGTTGTGGGTTGATGGTGGTGGCGATGGCAAGTAGGTTAATGGTGGTGGTTGTTGGTTGATAGTGGATGGTGGTGAGAGGTGGGAGGTGGTGCGTTGAATGTGTGAGAGAGTATGTGGCAGGGAGAGAGAGATCTGGAAAGAGAGAGTGAGTGATATAGAGAGATAAAAGAGAGTTATTCTAATAATAATTTAAAAATGTTTTGTTTTGTTTTTTAAATAATATTAAATAATGGGATAAAAAGACTAAAATACCCTTGGGTAACCAGATTTAAAAAAAAAATCTAACAGTGTAGGGTTAAAGGACAAAACGTATAACAAAATTCCCTATAAAGGGCAAAACCTGTCAAAATTCATTGAAAAGGACACCGCCTCAAAAAAGGTATAAAGATAAAGGACAAAACGTGTAATTTTTCCTTAAAGAAATGTATTCATGTAATTTCTCCAAATACAACCTTATCTACATACATAGCTTACCATTTGGGCTGCAAATGAACCGAACGAACACGAACAAGACCTTGTTCATGTTCGTTTGTTAAGAAATATATGTGTTCACGAACTGTTCCTGAACACTTACCGAACCAGATTTTGTGTTGGTGTACGAACACGAACAAGACCTTGTTCATGTTCGTTTGTTAAGAAATATATGTGTTCACGAACTGTTCATGAACACTTACCGAATGAGATTTTGTGTTGGTGTTCATTTGTTAAGGATAAGAACTTGTTTGTGTTCGTTTGTATTTGTTAATTTTAGGAAACGAACAAAAGCGAGAATGTTGATGAACACAAATGGAAACAAACAAGCGCCCGTTAACAAAATATATAATACACTGACAATTATCAAATATTTAATTTCGGAATTTTGAAGTATTTAAATAAAATATAAAAACTAAAAACACTAATGAACCATCGAAAACAAACAAACACGTTATCAAACGTTAACGAACATAAATGAACGAACGCGACCTATGTTCGTGTTTGTTCATTTAACTACACAAACGAAATTTTTTTGTTCGTGTGTTCGTTTATTTATAATAAACGAATGTACACAAACGAACTTCCGACCGAACGGTTCACGAACTGTTCACTGAACGTTTGGTCCGTTTGCAGCCCAAGCTACCATTCTGGTTGGCACCATGTTACAGGAGCTAAGGTTGTATATTATGCTCATGCAACATAGATGAACGTTGCCGCTTTATTCATGAACCATTATATAAGATCAACCCTAGAAAATCCAACTAACGAAGTTTATTTTAGTAACAAATTTACACATTTTCATAGTTTCTTCTTTTACATCTAGTTTACGTTTGTGTTATTTTTAGAGAAATATATTCATGCAATTTCTCCAAATACAACCTTAACTACATACATGGCCTACCATTCTTCAACACTACTTCCAATTGGCTATCTGCCTCATGATATATTCCGGCTGTTATGAGCAAATATAAGTTTATATATTTAGTAACCCACACACGTATATCATATCCACTAGAATGATGTTTATTATATCTTTTGATAAATAATAAATTTCATTTAGTATTTACTAATGAAGAATTTAGGGTTGATATCAAACCTCGGGTTTTAAAGTTTGCTTTAAGCCTTCAAAAATGTTGAGCCGCCTCTGCTTAAAGAACAAACCAATATAAATTTTTCATCAAAATGCATATTTGGCCGACTAGAAGATTATAGATCTTTGGATGCATAGTATTTCGGGTTAGCTTGATTTTCAATTTAGTTATTCGGTTGTTGATGACTTTAGTTTCTCGGTAGGTCTTTGCATCTTCCATGATGATTGAATCACTATGAGGTGGATGTTGGTTTAGATTTTTAGTATTTATAACTTACACTTATTGAACAAGTGATAATTTATGGAATGAAGCAAAACTTCTATCGGTAATCTTATAGCAATATAAACATTGTAACATACGACCTCTCGTACTAACAATATTGTTTGGTATGTTCTTTAGGAGCTCACAGATTTGTTTTTGATTGCCCATGGAGAATTCAGATGAGGTCAAGCATGCTAGTACTACTCATACATGCGGACACTTAACTGTCAAGTTCAACTCTCATACACATCCGTTGCGCCTAAGACGTGCTAGTGTTATTTGAGATAGAGAATTTCGTATGGGACAGTATCTTTACAGTAAACAAAAATGATGTGGATTCGCCTAAGGTTGGAGGGGGTGCTACGTGTTGAGACTATGCGATCACCGTGAAACACCGTGCTACGTGATGGTCACGTCTGTAATGGATGATGCAATTATTTAAATTTTATTATTTTTGTATTTCCTTCTTTGCCTTTCTATTATTTTTGTTTTGACAACTGATACATTAGTTTGGAGTAAAGGTTTTGTTTTATCATGAAATAATTTTGTTATTTAAACAAATGTTTATGCCACAGTAACATGTAAGGTTAAAAGTGTTTTGTTTTATCATGAAATAATTTTGTTATTTAAACAAATGTTTATGCCACAGTAACATGTAAGGTTAAAAGTGTTGATTCTTGTTGATAGATTTATAAATGTCAAAACGATTAAATAAACTGAACCTTTATTCTAAAATGGCAATAAAAACATAAAAATTAGTTAATTAATGTGCACTATATATATTTTTCAATATAAATTGTAATTTAGAGTTTCCTAATACACCTTAACATATACCTTTGGGTATATATTATACACGCAGTTTAAAATAAAGACATGTTATCAAAATATGTGTTAGTCACTTGCAGGAAAGATAGAAAAAATCGTGACTTAAAGCTTGTAATGGAGTCTCATGAAAATCTTGAAAACCGTGTTTGTAGATTCTACTAGAACGCAAACAGAAATGTTGTTGGAAGTGGAATTGGCACGTTAACTTTTATGTTGTTTTTTTTAATCTTTTATTTATGTTGTTTTTTTCTACTTTTTATTTTTAACTTTTATATGTAATATGATACATGCAATACAATATGATATGATTTCATATAATATGATACACAATGTGAAATGATATGATATGATACGATACGATACGATACGATACGATACGATACGATACGATACGATACGATACGATACGATACGATACGATAGGATACGATAGGATACGATACGATACGTTGTTGGTGCACTTGTGTCTGTACTTTGTCTGTATTCGGTCTGTATGTAAACGATGTCTGTATTCGGTCTGTATGTAAACGATGTTTCCAAATCAGTCTGTAAGTTGACCAAGTTAACTATCCTCCTAGTTTGACTTGGACAACATGATGTTTGTCTGGATCGAAGGATAGCCTCGAAGGATACAACTGATCCTTCGAGGTGCTCGAAAGATATGGTTCGACCATGGTTCGACCATTAGGCATCGAAGGATGATCCTTCGATGTCCATGCTGATCTTTCGGACACATTGTCATCGACAGATGATCCTTCGGACCATCTATCGATCCTTCGACCAAGACCTGTTATGTATGGGTATAAATACCCATGCAGTGTGTTAGTGTTAGTGAGGGATGCACATTTGGAGAGTTAGAGAAACTCTGCTGGAAAACACACACACACACACTTTAGAGAGTTTGCAAACAGATTGTAAACCTTGTGCTTGTAACCGTAAACCTTCATACGTATTAATACAGTGGTGTTAATCGGTGAACTTTGTGTGTTCTTGTGTTTGTTCTTGCTTCATCCCGGTTTGGCTATTAGCTTGGATTCCGCACTCGCTAGTGGGTTAGTATAACAAGGTTTAGGTTTGTTCTCGATCCTCCGAGAAAAGGGACCTACAAGTGGTATCAGAGCCTCGCTCTTTACCTTGTTTAAAACCGGGTTGTTCGAGTTCTTGGTGTGTTTGAACACTTGGTTTAGCACCCGTTTTTGGAGATTTCCTTGCGTTTTGAAACTGAAAAACGTGTTCTAAACCTATCGGGAGTGTTCGGGGTCGGTTTGGGTAACATAAAAATCGTGTTTGTAAAACTTTGATTTTTCCGGCCATATTCCGATTTGTTTCCGGTGACCAGATCTTGAAGATAAGGTTGCTTATTTTGGCAAAAATTTTTGAAAGTCAAAAGTTGGTGAAAAAGTTGTTGACAGAACCATCCTTTCTGCCGAAAGTTGGCTCACCAACCACATCAACTTTTCACCAACCTGTCGTACTTTGTGTCAGTGTGTCAGAGCTGTCGAAAGATATCCTTCGACATCGAAAGATATCCTTCGACATCTTTCGATCAAAGGCAGCTCGAAAGATAAGCATCCTTCGAGTAGTCTTTCGAAGTCTAAGGGTTATCCTTCGTAGTTGGAATCTTTTCGAAAGTTGGTTGTCCGAAAGATAAGGATTCATCTCGAAAGATAAGGATCTTTCATTGTGAATCTTTCGAGATCAGTATTCGAAAGATATAGATCTTTCGAACTGTGAATCTTTCGTGATAATCAGTCGAAAGATAAGGATCTTTCATTGAGAATCTTTCGAAGGCTTTGCTCGAAACTCAACAGTAATCTTTCGATCACTGTTGATCCTTCGAACAAGTCTTGATCTTTCGATCAGATTGTATCCTTCAATTGTTGTCTGTTTGCTGTTAACAGTTTGTGGTGTGTAGGTTATTTATTAATTTTCGATCACAATGAGTTGCACAAGTCCTTGGGATTGGAGTACGGATCCACAACCAGATCTGAAACAGATGTCGATGGCTGAATATATGACGAGTGCCATTCCAAAACAACAACAATCAATAAGTTCATGTCAATGGGCTTTGGTTTCCAATCAAAGTCAAAGTCTTCAGAATCTTCTGATTAGTGAAAGTGAAACGGGCAGTAACAATCGTCCACCAAAGCTGAACCACATGAACGATTTTCCGTCATGGAAAGGCCGCTTTCACACATATGTTCAAGGACAAAGCACCGATCTTTGGATGTGTTTTGTCAATGCATTCAACGAAAGTCTTGAAAGTAGAGCATCCACTTCAGAAGGTTACGCCAACATGCTTGAAAATGACAAGAAGGCTTATGAATTGGAGAAAAAGGCCTATGCCATACTTACTCAAGCACTCAACAAAGACATCTACCATCAGTTTTCATATTGCAAGACCACGAAAGCATTGTGGGATGCCTTAGTTGCTAGAGGAGAAGGCAATGCAGCTGCTCGAAAATCTAGGCATGATTTGTTGAAGAAAGAATTTGAATCCTTTCAGTTCTTGGAAAACGAGACTCTGAATGATATGACCACACGTTTCTATCATTTGATCAGTGAAATGTGTGCTTATGGGGTGGCAGCTACTCAACAAGACATGGTGAATAGGTTTGCTGACGCCCTACCCCCAAAATGGAGTTCGTTTATTGAGTTGTTGAAGCATACTAAAGCTCTAGATGAGATTAACATCTATGAGTTCATTCAGAAGCTGGAACATAAAAATGATGAAGAAATTAGGAAAGCAAGGCGTGCTCCAGCCCCTCAGAATACAGAAATGTATTTGCCTGGTTTTGGTCCTTCAGCTAGTTCTGTTCAGCAACCGAAGCTTCAAACTGCTTTTGTGTCCAATACGAGTTCCTTTCCATTTTCTCAATCAACAGCTGCTCCACCACAACCTCAATTCGATCCGAGGTCCTATATTCCTGTTCCAACACAGCCACAACCACAACCTCAACAACAACAACAGCAAGCTCACTATACAAGCAATCCTCAACCTCAACCTCAAAGTCATCACACAATCCGAGTCGACAACTCAAATCTTTCACACCTTAGCATTGAAGTTGCTAAGGAACATATGGAAATTATCAACACCATGGTCAGTGCTTACTGTGGTTTGGTAGCTGGTCAGCTTGGAAACATCAACATGACCAATGAAGATTATGATCAGATCGACAAGGAAGAAATGGAGTTGATGGATATTAAATGGGCTTTTGCTAGTGCGGTTAGAAGGGCAAAAGATTTCATGGCGAGAACTGGAAGAACTTCGTTGGAAGGAAAGAAAAACACGAAGTATGGGTTTGATATTAATGCCGTCACGTGCTTTAATTGTGGCGAGAAAGGGCACTTTAAACGTGAGTGCACTCGACCAACAAAACACGGCAATCACAACCCGTTCAGAAACCAGACTAATGCGAATGCCCAACAAGAAAACCGTGAACGGAGGATGGTGGCAGTGAATAACAATCAGGGACAGCCTGGAGCTACCAATCACAATCGGGCTTTGGCTGTTCAAGCTGATGAAGGATGTGACTGGTCAGTGCAGTTTGGTGAAGGTGATCAAGGAAGTGGAACTGCATTGTATGCTAAAGTCATCGAGCAGGTTCATAAAGAAGAATCTTCTGGGAGCGATGACAGTTCTGGTTATTCGGGCAGTTCGGATGAAGAAGGCTCTGTTTCTGGGGATAATCACTCAGAGCCTGATGAGGAGGAAGAAAGTGAAGACATTCAGGATCTTCTGAATGAAGCTGATGAGCTTAAATGTCAGAAATCAATTCTGATTAGGAAGGCTGCTGCTACATCAACGGAAATGGAAAAGCTATTTTCTGAAGATGGAGCTTTTTCTTTTCAATCTGCCTTTATGGCAAACGGCTCAGCCTCTACTAGTCAGGTAACTTCTGAACCTCCTGTCCCTAGTATTTGTAACTCATGTGCAGAGATGAAGCTTGAATCAGAAAAGCTTCATAGTCATAATCAGAATTTGGTTATTGAACTGTCGAAATGCCAAGAGGCAAACATGGCTTTAACCCGGAATGAAAAAGAATTTAAATCTGTAATAGAAACATTAAAGAAAAATGTGTCCGAGGTTAACAAAGTAGTTTACCACAAACAAGTAAGCATAAACGAATACATTAACCTTGTGGAAGAAACTAAGAAGCAATTAGCCATTGCCCAATGCAAGCATGATGCGATCAAACAGAAATTGGATAGTTATTCTAACTCCCGATTTGTGCTTGATCACATCATAGACGTTCAACAACTGAAAGGTAACGTGAAAGGTGTAGGGTATAAGGCATGTCCACCCCCTTTGATGGACAACTATACCAAGATGCCTGATGAAGAGGAATTGCCTCGGTATGAACCCAGTGTGCCTTTGAATTTTGAGGAATTTTCTACTGGCCTAGGGTTCAAACCGGAGAATTCTGAGAATACATCCACAAAGCAACAGGAAGCTTCAACATCCGTGAAACAAAGTCCTCCAATCATCGAGGACTGCGAGTCATCGGATGATGAATCGGAATTGGATGTAGGTGATCAGGATAAATCACTTAGCAAGATGAAAGGAGTAGTCATTCCACCAGAGAATCACATCCTTTGTGATCCTGATACTCCTGATGTTCCATCTGTTAAGGAGCAAGTGATTGATCCTGTCAAAGTTGATAAAACAGGTGTGTCTACTGTTAAAAGCAGTAATGTGTTGTACACTTTGGTCGGAGATAATAAAATCTACTCAGATCATGTTTTTCCAATTAAAAATGTAAATAAATCTTTGATTGACAAAGTCTTTGAAGACAATACAAATAAATTTTTGGGAAAAACACTTCCAGGAATTGTGGTAACACAATGTGATCCAATTCCTAAGGCTGAGATTAGGAAACAATTTGGCAATCAAAAATCTCCAACCACTCGACAACCTACTGCTTCTAAGGGTAAACAACCACAACGAGCTCCAAAGCCAAAGGGTAAAGTTGAATCAAAAGGAGCTCGTGACATGAAGAAAGGAAAAGATGTTAAGTTTGTAGCATCAAGAGGTACAGATAAAATTGAGACTTTTGAAAACAAATCAAATACTGATTTTGTACAACAAGTCAAAATTTTGAAACGAAACAGTGATAACAATTACACCCAACACACAAACGGGTGTGATGAAAAAGCAAGTACCTCAGGTTCTACAAGATCGACATCTGGTAGTCGATCAAGTTCTCCTAAGTCTGTTGAAAGGAGAACTTGTTTCAAATGTGGAGAAATTGGGCACATTATCAGAAATTGCCCAAATGCTCCAAAGAAGAAGTTGGTTGAAAAGGCTCCACCTGAAGCAGTTCACCCTCAACGTCGGTCAGTTTCACCTAAACAAGATAAACGAACTGTAAAAGAACAAGAAACTAAACAACGACGTAAGAACATAAAAACTGTTGAAAAAGCTTTAAAATCTGAAGTTAAAACAGTTCAAAAGGAACCAAGAGTGTCACAACCTGTAAAACCAGAATCTTCAAAAACTGGTAGGCAAAGACAAACTTGGTTACCTAAGTCGGGTGACAATTCAGGGGGAGCGGTTGTTCTTGAAAACCATCAAGAGATAGAGCTTACGTATCGTGATGCCAAGGGACGACCCAAGACCACTAAGGCTTGGGTCCCCATTCTCAACTGATGTGTTTATTTGACATGTGCAGGATGTTCTAGGAGGAACTATTAATAGTCATTGGATTGTTGATAGTGGAGCATCCAGGCACATGACTGGCGACTTACGGCTCCTGTATGACGTGAGAAATATCAGAGGAGGGTATGTTGCCTTTGCGGGTGATAAAGGAGGGTACATCACTGGAGAAGGAAGTATCTCCAATGGCATCGTGTGCTTTGATAAGATCAATTATGTGAAGCAAATTGATCACAATCTTCTCAGTGTGTCGCAAATCTGCGATAAAAAGTTCTCAGTGATTTTTGATGATGCTGGCTGTTATGTGCTGAAGCCTGGATTCAAAATTCCACAAGAATGGGTTCTCTTATCGGCTCCGAGAGTTAATGATCTTTATATTCTCGATATGAGCCAAGCGATTACTACATCTGCACAAGTTACTTGTTTTGTCTCAAAAGCCACAGAAAAGGAGTCTATATCTTGGCACAGAAGAATGGGGCACATTCACTTGAGAAAGATGAACCATTTGGTGAAAAATAATCTTGTGAATGGTGTGCCTGTTAGAAGTTTTCATCTACAAGATATCTGTGTCTCTTGCCAAAAGGGGAAGCAAACGAAGAAGTCTCACCCTTTGAAGAAAATCAACACTGTCAGCATGCCTCTCGAACGTCTTCATATGGACCTTTTTGGACCTATGAAGCACAAGACAACGTTTGGTGATGCTTATTGTTTAGTAGTTACTGATGACTACTCTAGATTTTCTTGGGTATCTTTTATGGCACACAAGAGTGAAACTCCTGGCATCCTCAAGGATCTTCTTACAATGTTGGAGAATCTCTATACGTTGAAAGTGAAAAGGATCCGAAGCGACAATGGAACTGAATTCAAGAATCAAGTTATGGATGAGTTTTGTACTTCTAAAGGCATTCTTCATGAGTACAGTTCTCGTTATACTCCACAACAAAATGGTGTCGCTGAGAGGAAGAATCGAACTATTATTGAAACTGCAAGAACAATGTTAGTAGAGTCGGAACTCCCTATTCAATTCTGGGGAGAGGCTGTATCGGCTGCTTGCTACACGTTGAACAGAGTTCTTACAGTTAAGAGACATGGCAAGACTTGCTTCGAACTCCTTCAGAGAAGGAAACCGGATCTTTCTTACCTTGAACCGTTTGGTGCTCCTTGTACTATGATTGAGCCGGATGGAAAGTTTGGTGCACGAGCTATCGAGGGTTTCTTCCTTGGATATGCAACTCCGAATTTTCGTGTTTGGAATCTAGCTACCAAAAAGATTGAGCTATGGAGTGAAGTTAGGGTTCAAAGGTACACGAGTCCTGTTAGGGCTCCCGGTGATCCGTGGATGTTCGATTATGATGGATTATTTAACTCCTTCAATCTGCCAACCTTTGACGAAGAATCAGCAGCGGCTCGGATGTTGTTAGAAAGTGACAACGCTGCTGTCTCGCCATTGGTCAGACCTATTGTTGTTGACCCTCAAGCTTCTACGTCAGTCAACAATATGGTTCAAAATGAGGTTTATGAAGATGCTGCTGATTATAATGACTCTTCTGAAGATGATGAATATCATGATGCAGCCGAAGGATCTTCAGCTCCAGCTGCTCCTGTTCAAGGTGCCTCTGGTGATACACCTCATACGCAGAATATCGATACTGCTGAAGGGAATGCATCCACTTCTAACCACATTCCTGGTGTGGAGTTGGTTGTTGATCTTAATCTGAACAATTTGGGTATCAATGCTCGTGTGCCAGATAATCCTGAAATGCGGATTCACGATACCCATCCCCAGCAGAATATCATAGGAGATGTCCATCGCGGGGTGCAGACGCGTAATCAGCTGAGAAACAACCGGAATGCTGGTTTGTATTCAGCTATAAGAGAATCTGGTCAACAAAATGACTGGTCCTTCGCGTGTTATGTGTCACAAGAAGAACCAAAGTCGTGGAAAGAAGCATTGAAAGACAGTGCTTGGGTTGAGGCCATGCAGGAAGAATTACAGCAATTTCACAAGCTGGGTGTTTGGAAGCTTGTTGAAAAGCCTGAGAATTATAAGAAGATTGGCACTCGATGGGTCTTCAAATGCAAGAAAGACGACCGTGGAGTGGTTATTCGAAACAAAGCTCGTTTAGTCGTTCAAGGTTTTCGTCAGATAGAGGGGATCGACTACAACGAAGTCTATGCACCAGTTGCACGTCTGGAAGCTATTCGGATCTTTCTGGCTTATGCATCATTCAAAGGATTCAAAGTTTACCAGATGGACGTCAAAAGTGCATTTTTACATGGTGTGGTTGAAGAAGAGGTATATGTCGAACAGCCTCCAGGTTTTGAAGATCCTGTTCATCCCGATCGGGTTTGGTTGCTCAACAAAGCTCTATATGGTCTTCATCAAGCGCCACGAGCTTGGTATGCAACCCTATCTACATATCTGTTGGAGAACGGTTTTCGAAGAGGTCTTATCGATTGTACTCTCTTCATCAAAGAACAAGATGGAGATCTTCTTCTGGTACAGGTATATGTTGATGATATTATTTTTGGTTCTACTAATGATGTTTTGTGTAGGAATTTCGAGCGCATCATGCAGGATAAGTTCGAGATGAGTGCTATGGGGGAAATGAATTTCTTTTTGGGCCTACAAGTGCAACAAACGGAGTCTGGGATATTCATTCATCAGACTAAATATGTTGGTGACATCTTGAGCCGGTTCCAGATGTCCGATGCAACGCCCATTGGTACCCCATTGCCAACTAATCATGGAATAACTCCTGACTTGAAGGGTGAACCTGTTAGCCCTTCATACTATCGCGCGATGATCGGATCCCTTATGTACCTCACAGCATCAAGGCCAGATATAATGTACCCAACGTGCCTGCTTGCCAGATATCAAGTTAACCCGAAGGCCTCACATCTTGCAGCTGTCAAAAGGATTTTTCGTTATTTGAAGGCTTATCCAGACACCGGTCTGTGGTATCCTAGGGATAATAACTTTGACTTGGTCGCATTCAGTGATTCTGATTTTGGCGGATGTAAAATCGACGGCAAATCCACAACGGCTGGATGTCAGTTTTTAGGAAATCGCCTAGTCACATGGCAGTGCAAGAAGCAGACGTGTGTAGCTACATCAACATGCGAAGCTGAATACATTGCTGCCTCAAGTTGTTGTTCACAAGTTCTCTGGATCCAACAACAATTGCGGGACTACGGTTTTGAATTCCTAACTACTCCTATATACGTTGATAATTCTGCTGCTTTAGATATCACTAAAAATCCTGTGCAGCATTCAAAGACCAAACACATCGAAATCAAATATCACTTCATACGTGACTGCTTTGAGAAAAGGCTAATCGATGTTGTTAAGGTCCACACCGATGACCAACGTGCCGACTTATTTACCAAAGCTTTTGACAAATCTAGATTTGACTTCTTATTATTGGTAAATGGCATTAAGGTCAAGCAAGAGTAAACCGACATCGGAAAATCATTTTTGTAAATATCTTCGTGTGTTTTTAAATTTATCTTAGTTTGTTGATTTTAGGGGGAGTAAATCCAAAAATCGGAAAATACAAAAACATTGAAAAATTTCAAAAACACAAAAACAATAGAAAAACAAAAATGAGTTTCCTGGCGAGCAAAAGAGAAAATGATAGTACATCAGTGGTCTATCCAAACCTCTTTAAACCTTAAATGCAAAACGATAAGCAGCTCTATATAAGATGTATCGGTAGGCTCACAATCATTTTAAAGTGTGCAGGGTGATATAAATCTTAATCGACTGAAGACCAGGTGGGAACCATTCATTGGCATATGGTCTTAGTACCGAAATTTCGTTTGATAGATTGCCGAGGTTCTGAGATATTCGGTCTTTATGCTGCTTATCATCTGGGTATCATGGTTGTATCTTTTACCGAAAAATAACGGGGACGCAAGTCTAGATCTTCCATGATACTATACATACGTGTACATATTGCATACCGCATTCGACCTCAATAAGTGATAAACAATCACATGTCCAAATCAAATAAGTGATAAAATATCACATTTATCCGGGTGTCAAGTTCGTCTCTCTGCTGTACGGAAGTACTGACCTGTTCACGGACTTGCACCTGTGCCCTCATGCATATGAAATTCAAGTTCCTCATCAATAAGTGATTATATCACATAGGGCTTGTTTTCAAATCAAAATAAGTGAGTATCTCACAATTTTATACGGTCAAACAGATGATAATCGGTATACTCACCGGTAAGATGAACTCTCGTGCATACCTTGATACGGGAATGTGTCGTGATGTGGATGAACACCGGTCGGTAAGTATAAATCATACATTAACGTATCCTCTAAACATGATTACATCTGATAAGTTGAGCTTAAGTGGACAACAATACCGATAATTGTTATAGGATGCTTATCTTAATGTTAACTAACTGAACAACAAGAGTGTTTTGGCATGACCGTACACTGATATGATTCTCTTACCCTCGAAACTCGCAAAAAGAATGTCTGTATATATTTATTTACTGCTTAACTTTTATTGTTTTTTTTCTTTTAAACAGTTTCGTCGTTTGGTGCATATCAGCACGACATTAGCGGTGATGTCGTTTGATAACACTCAAAGGATTTTAAATTGTTGTCTTTTAATTTCAAAAAACACACCTGAAATCCGTGTTTTAATATAAACTTTATAAAAGCCAAAAAGATTTTATTTCTGCTTTATTTTCGATCGTACGATGTTGGAGCTCGAGTCTTCGTTACCTGAAACCTGAACGAAAACCAAACTGACTAAATCTTCATAAACGGTCGAAATTTGCATGTTTTGAAAGTTAGAATTTAAAATTTGAAAAATTTATTAAACTTTCAAACTGTCGGACGGTGCTTGATTGTGACATGGTCATTCGTGTGTCATTTGCTTATACTATGTTCCAAGCAGTCGTTCTCATTACGCGTTTAGATTTCTTGCATGTGCAGATTCTAAAGGCTAGGAGAACATGGTCGATGACAAGCTTTGGAATGAAGACACGACGAGAAGGCACTCAAAAGATGAAGATGATCGAGTTGCCGCTGGCTATCATCAACACCACAAGGATCTCACTTCATAAAGTTAAAGTATTTCACGAGCATAACTCAAGGGGGAGCTTATGTTAAGGGGGAGTTTGTTAACACACTGCCTACATGATACGGGTAGTTTGTTGATACACTCTCTGCTTTCAAGACGTGAAGACTTTGAAGATCCTCCGACCATGAAGACTTGAAAGGACATCAGAGTTTTGGAAACTCGAAGACCAAAGACTGTCGAAGTTCGAGACAAGTCTACATCTATAGAAGATAAAGACAAGATAAAGACAAAGCTACAGCCAAGGGGGAGTTTGTTGGTGCACTTGTGTCTGTACTTTGTCTGTATTCGGTCTGTATGTAAACGATGTCTGTATTCGGTCTGTATGTAAACGATGTTTCCAAATCAGTCTGTAAGTTGACCAAGTTAACTATCCTCCTAGTTTGACTTGGACAACATGATGTTTGTCTGGATCGAAGGATAGCCTCGAAGGATACAACTGATCCTTCGAGGTGCTCGAAAGATATGGTTCGACCATGGTTCGACCATTAGGCATCGAAGGATGATCCTTCGATGTCCATGCTGATCTTTCGGACACATTGTCATCGACAGATGATCCTTCGGACCATCTATCGATCCTTCGACCAAGACCTGTTATGTATGGGTATAAATACCCATGCAGTGTGTTAGTGTTAGTGAGGGATGCACATTTGGAGAGTTAGAGAAACTCTGCTGGAAAACACACACACACACACTTTAGAGAGTTTGCAAACAGATTGTAAACCTTGTGCTTGTAACCGTAAACCTTCATACGTATTAATACAGTGGTGTTAATCGGTGAACTTTGTGTGTTCTTGTGTTTGTTCTTGCTTCATCCCGGTTTGGCTATTAGCTTGGATTCCGCACTCGCTAGTGGGTTAGTATAACAAGGTTTAGGTTTGTTCTCGATCCTCCGAGAAAAGGGACCTACATACGTACCATACGATACGATACGATATGGTACCATATGAGATAATAACAAACAATGATTATTGATATTATTCATTTTTGTCAAATTGTATATAAGACTAGAATTTATAACATCATAAAATTAGAAAAATGTTAATTCCATGACAACTCAACATAATTTGTTTTTAAAACCCACTTCAAAATTAGTTCTTTGGATCATAATTCCATTGCCTTTAGGTTTTGGTCTAAATTTTCGTGTTGTTCATTAATCAAGTGTTTTTCAACGGCGCCGTTTAGATGTCTCTTTAGTATATGAAGCTAGTTTATTTATGATATGATCGCTGTTGGAGTCACTACTACAAAATAGAGCTTTAGACGGGGTGAAATGGGTTTTAAGACGGTGTTTTCAACACCGTCTTAAACTGCACTGGTTTAAAATCAGGTATTATTAGACGGTGTTCTATTTGAACACCGGCTTAAACTCAAGTCTTATTAGACGGTGTTCAGTTTGAACACCGGCTTAAACTTACATTTAACACCGTCTTATAAACTTAGTGAACCCCGTCTTTTAATACCAACACCGTCTTATAAACTGCTGAAAAAAATACATTTACTGAATACATATTTTCCAAAAATACATTTGCTGGAAAAAAATACACCAAAAATACATTTGCTGGAAAAAAAAATACATCAACCTTATATACACCAATGGAACATTTTCAAATCAAACCAAAACAATACACATTCAAATCCAAAATAAGCCCATAGACATCCAATTCGGAAATAAACCCGTCAAATTACAATCATTTGTGAATACATAACAAACTACACATAAGCTAAACTAACGGAATACCTAACTCGCTAAAAAACTTCGGCATCAACGTCATCAACAAAACATCTATTTCATTATCCGTAGCCTCTCTGGTGTCGTGCCACATCTAAAATAAAAGTAGATAGGAAGAGTTATTACAAATATTATAGAATAAATCTAAAGGCAAAGAGAAAAATCGATAACAACATCAGCAATAAAGCTATGTATATATTTACATGTTATATACATCTAAACCTTCTAAGTTTTTAAAAAAAAAAATAAACAGTTAAGTAATAAATTGATAAACAAGTATATTTACTTAATTACTTCATCGGGAAATTGGTTTTGATACAAATTGACAAAGTCAAACATATGTTGGAGAACCATGTAGCCGCATTCCCATCCACCCTTTTGTTGCTTACACTGTAATAAATTAACAAATTATTATTTAAAAGTAACGAAAATCAAACAATTTAGAAATAGCAAACACACATATATCAACCATTGTGTAGTTGAACTCGGATCCTAAGGTGGTAGGAATTAGGCTTGAAAGACGATAGTTAGAAGCATTCTTTTAGCCTTTTATCTTTGTTGAATCCAAAATATAAACATGTCCTATGTGTTGGGCAATGATGAACAAAGACCAATGGTCGCTACAAAATTAGCGTTATAGAATAGTTAGGTGAATCATGTATTGCATGATTCTCTGTTGTTATTTTGAAACCGACCCCAACATACGTAAAAACAAAATACTTACGGTTTCATTTGTCATTATTTCCATGGTTGGTCAACCATAAACCAATGGCAAAAGAACACACTTGAGCATTAAGGTCATAAAGGATCATATCCTGGATCAGCAGCCATATATTTATTGAAATATGCCAAGTAAAAAACTTTAGCTCAGATAGTTGATGCCACACAAATGCTACTGATAGTTGGATCTTTTAGAACATACTGACCAGCTGAACATTAGTTTGGTCATGCAAGCTCTCTAGACCAGTCTTTACTTCGGCGAACCCTACAACCAAAGAGTGTGAGATAAACCAAGATGGCGAGAATGACAATACCAAACACCAAAACCATCCCCGAAGCCAAAAGTCATCCACCACCACCGGAATAATCATGCATAAGAAGCAAAAGAAATATATAACTAACCTTCTACGTCGATCATGACAAAAAAGGCCCTCACAAAAGTAGCAACAAATGAGAAAAAACATGAGCCACATGAAGTTTAGGACCTGTAACAGTAATATAGAGTTTTAATGTATCAAGTTTCATTTCCATAAAGATTAAAAGATATAAACAACACACTTTTAATTATACATATAAGAGTACATAAAGCGAGATAGTGAAATAAAGTACCATGAGCTCTCACCCCATATCCATCAATGAAAACCTCCTAGGTGATAACTGCTGCATTTTTTTCTATGGGTGATCAACCACTTTAAAACATCATTATTCTCAAATGTGCATAGTGTATATAATATGATGATGATGATAACAAGTAAACAAGAAAATTACCACTTGATTCGTGCAATGCACTTATTTGCATAATAGAACAGGTGGCCCGTCCAATACTCATGCATATGTGTCAAGACTGTTCAGCGAAATGATTTCTTTGAGTGCATTGTCAGGTACACGCCTACATGCTTGAAGATAAATTAAGTCAACAGTATAAGAATAAGGTACACAGCTTACACTTGTTTGCATTGGCGCAGCATAGTGGGGGCGGGAGGGGGCGACCGACCCCCCGAACTTTTCGCTCAGTAGTGGAAAGTATGTAGTTTCCGTATAAAAATTTTTGAGTATCTACGTTTTTGACCCCCCGTTTTATAGAAATTTTTGGGTATATACGTTTTCGACTCCCCGGTCGGAAATCTCAAGCTTCGCCACTGCTTGTTTGGTTATTTGTCAAGTTATAGACGACATAAATAGCCATTAATGATCATCTAATTTTGTTAGTTTAGAGAAAATAAAATAAATGATAATAAAAAAAAACAAAAAGGACATACGTAAAATGTAATTATTATACCTTTTTTGTAAAGTTTGCTGGGATACTTTTTTCAAAGAAGCAGTACACCTTTGCGATAGGGACGATCTTAGTGAAGAAATGCACGTCCCATAAGTTTCCCCATAGTCATCTAATAAGGACATTAAATTCAAAGTAATTTCAGCTTAAGATATTAATTTGGCTTAAAATGAAACGGGTCAAACTTGTTAAATATTGGCTAAATCATGTAAAAACATTGAACTGTTATTATAACTTTCTAATCATATTTACAACATTAATCATTAAATAGCAGCAACTCAAACCATAGACTAATTTGTATCCATTTAATTTAAACAAATGATTGACTGATTTAACGTATAACCTCCCACTCCTAGCACAAATTTCATATTAACAATGCCTAAAGTAAATGCTAAAATACCCATAGCCATCAAAGAGGGGTAAGAAACATGTTTCGAACCCGAGACCTCGAGTGTCCTCGGTCCGGCTTTAAAGCGGGTGTCGGTGGCCACCAAAGTGGCACTAATGGGAATTGAACTTGGGTCTCCATTGGAGAACCCACGTCACTCCACCACTAGGCCACTTGTGGTGGTTAAGTCATTCAAACTAATGACAACACATTCAAAGAATTTATTCATGTGTATCGGGTCTGTTCATTTTCAATCTTGATGATTGTCTATAACTACCAAAATAAACATTAGAAAAATCATACCCCTAACTTGCCGTTTAATTGACCAACATTTAATTGTTTCTGAAATATGGATGAGTGATATCATCGAGTATAGTTTTTATGAATCTAAACAAAAGAAAACAAGGAAACCAAATCAAAGCAAGAACTCACAAGCAATTAAGCAAACAGATGGGTATCCATAAGTGATGATTCATAAACTGAAATGAAAACTATAAGATTAGGGCACCAAATAAGAATCATAATAATAAACCTAAAATCACAATATTGCTTTTCACCGATGCAATTATGATGGGCAATTGAAATCCTCCTGAACCTCTCCTTCGTAAGGGCTGCTGAACGAGGAAGAAGAAGTTGAATGATGAAGGGCCACTGAACTGTGCTGCGGCGGTGGCGAACACACGTTCACCATCCGGTTGGTAATCCGTCGAGATTGAGAGGAAGAGAAATAGAGAGCAAACAGAATGAATTTGGGTTGGGGATAGGGGAAAGATGTCTAAAATTTTGAGGAGGGAAAATATGAAGTTTGAGCGGAGAAGGTTTTGATTTTGGAGAAGATGTATTTTGATTTTGGAGCGGATCTGAAAAGAGGGGGAAACCAAATTGTTAAAAAAAATCTGTAAGTGCAGTTCCTGCCGGGTAACTGTCGCTTATCAGTTCTGGTCAACCAAAGCAGAAGTCCAAGTTAAAGTCAACCATAACGAAGAATTCAAGACCACATGAAGACCTGCATTGATCAAGGGGGAGTTTGTTAATGCACTTTTGGTGATAAGTGCAAGGCTTCCAACATTTATGGTCTTTATTGAACAAGTGTCCAAACTTAGTCCCAAGAAGTTCCTAGGGACAATTTGTCCCAAGAAGTTCCTAGGGAGAACTTTTGTCTGAGTTTTGGTGTAGAATTGGTTTGTCCGAGGTTTAGTCCCTAACCTATATATATGTGTGTATTGTGTAGATTAGGGCAACGATTTAGAGAAAGCTTTGTGCAACTCTTGTAGCTTGGTGCACCTCTCCCACTCGTTCATCCTTCTGTGTGAATTCTAGAGAGAGAGAGACTATGTGTTAGTGAGAGAAAGCTAGGGTTTAGATCTTTGTGATCTAAACCAGCTTGTAGATGATGTATACTCCTTTGGTTTGTGTAATCTGTGATGACTGATTCATCAATAAAGAGATTCATCTTCTACATATTTCTATCTTGTTCTTCATATTTTGTTCTTCATGTCTTGAATCAAGTGCAATGTTTGATGTTCGTCATCGATCCGGTGCTTTCACAGTGGTATCAGAGCATGGTTACCGATTCGGAATGGTCTAACCGCCTTCCGAATCACCATTGCTCTTGATTTGATGTTTGTTTCCGCCAAACATCTTGAAGACGTGAAGATTTTGGTCCAGATATGAAGATATTCGAGCTGTGTTGAAGAAAACTGCTGGGTTTTTGGAGATCTAGGGTTTTTGATCCATAAAAGGATTGTCTGAGTTTTAAAACTCTGTGTTTGTGTTTCCGGGGTTTTGGTGAACTAGTGTGAAGTCACACTAGGGAGATAGTCCGGAGATTGGTTACTGGACCTGAGTTTTGATATACAGGCCGAACTTTCAACCTGTGTCTGAGTTTAAAACTCAGAGTTGATCCAAAAATTGTTCCGAGTTTTAAACTCTATGTCCGAGTTTATTAGTCCAAACTTTCAACCCTGAGATTGGTTATTAATCTGAGTTTTCAAATGTTCTGAGGTTTTTTTTTAAGGTCTGAGGTTTACTTAGGTCTGAGTTTTAACACAAGTCGGTTATTAGTCTGAGTTTTCAAATGTCTGGGGTTTTATCTTGTTCAAACATGTCCGAGTTTCTTTCACAATTTTGGTCCGAGTTTCTTACAGCTTGTTCTGAGTTTCTGAACTTCAACATCTTGGTCCGATTTTTATGTGGCAACTCCCAGTTTCTACAAATCTATTCTGTCCGAATTTGCATGCCTGAATATATAATTCCAAGTTTTAAGCATACAGTCCGAGTTTTCAGCATTGATCCGACTTTTACCCTTTCTTTTTTTTTTTTTTTTTTTTTTTTTTTACTCGTATCCGAGTTTCTAGTTCGGTTTGATACTCAGAATGTTTGTCCGGGTTTTTACATTTATGTCCGACTTTTTTTTCAGTTCGGTTTTCACAATATGTCCGAGTTTTTAACATAGTTTCGTTGGTCCGAGTTTTGAAAAGGATTTCTGTCCGAGGTTTGACTTCTCAAACAATCAATGTCAAATCAGGGGTCCGAGTTTTCTGAAACATTTTTTGGTCCGAGGTTCAGTTTGCAGTTCCAGCCAGTCCGAGTTTTATAATAATCGTTGGTCCGATTTTTTTTATTTTATTTGGCAACTCCGAGTTTTTACAAGTTCTGTGGATCCGAGTTTTATAAAGTTCTGTGGGTCCGAGCTTTATAAAGTGTCCAAGTCTTGTCTCATGTGTCTCCGAATTTTGTCTCCATACTTCACTGTTTGAGTTTTAACTCAGCTATGTTGTTCCGAGTTTCTAATGTTTCTGAGTTTCTGTTTTTGAAACAGTCACTCCGAGTTTTATGTCCTTGTCTTGTTCGACTTTTCACAATTTTCTGATATGCAGTCCGAGTTTCAAAAGAAATTAACTGTTGCTCCGAGTCTGTTCTGAATTGTCTGAGTTTTTGTGAGCAGACTCCGACCTTTTATATAAGTTCATGTCCGAGTTTTATAAAACTCGAGTTTCACTTGATCCGAACTGGAGTTCTAAAACAGTTTCCTGGTTCGAGTTTAATCCTAAATCTAATTCCGAGTCTTGGCTTAGTGTCCGAGTTCTATAGATCCTTTGTCCGTTTTTTATAAAAGTCGGGAGTTTTTGAAGATATCTAAATGCTCCGAGTTCTTTCAGAGTTATATGGTCCGAGCTTCTGAACATTAAATCTATACTTCCGAGTTTTATCAAGATAGTGTATTCCAAGTTTGTTTGTTTTAAAACACCCTCCGAGTTTTAAAGGGTCTGTATTCCGAGTTCTTTTTTTTTAAAAGAGTTTTGACCATCTCAACACTGTTCCGAGTTTCATAGAAATCGGAGATGAAACTTGTTAAAAACGGAGGAAATGTTAAGCAGATAGGTGTTTCGCGTTCGGGTTATGATCATGCAGTGGTTAATAATGAGGAAGAAACGAAGCCGATTGGGGTTGGTGGCTAGGGTTTCAGTCTTCCAATCACTGGACCATGATTATTATTTTTCTTGGGCTTCGTGCTTGTCTTGTTACTTAAATGGTGAGCCCAAAGTTGCTTAATGAAATGAATGTCGGAATCGCACGAAACTCTTGGTGATGACTGGAATTCGTTTCCAATTCGTTGAAGTTATACAGTGGATCAGGTGGTTGTTCAGAGGCACCTAGGTATGGGTATTTATCAGTGATTTACGGTTGTGCGGTTCGATTAAGTTTTATAGTAGAACGTCGATATGGAGATGTGTCGGCTAGGTATTTTTGTTGTAATTGGCGGTTGCTCGAACATTTATTTTCGGTCAACGGAATTATTATAGATGTTGTCTGATAGCAGATGATGTTGGCGGCTGTAAAGTGTCGGCTAGGGTTTTGGCAGGTTTGTGTTTGCATGGGCTAGAGTTGAGATGCATACATGATTGGGCCGATGGTGCATTGTCCACATAAATTCCACATTCATGTGTACATGATTGTGTAACCATTCTCTTGGGCCCACTTGCTAAATGTGGGTGATAAGTGCGAAGATCTTTCGGATCTCCTTGCTTGTTCAGAATTTCTTTGTACTGTAAGTACTATTCCAATGATCTGACTCGAGGTTTCAAGAGCTTTCGGGTTTTACGAGTTCCAAATTTTCTAGATTTCCGGGTTACCTGGGGTACCGGATTTTTAACTAAGTTTAGAAGCTTGTGTAGTTCGGAAGTTTCGAGTTGTCCATGTTCCGAGTTTTTTCTAGTTATTCCGGGTTACCTGGGGTACCGGATAACTAACTAAGAGTCAGAATTATGCTAGTTTGAAGACTTGAAGTCGGTTTCGGATTATCGAAAAGTTTTATGGTACTTATGTTGTCCGGATCAAGTGAGGAGTTGAAGAGAATACGACTTGCTTGTATTTTTGTATTGTTTACAAAGAAAAAGGGGGAGTAAAAATTTTGAACTTCCTGTTTTCTTTGTAAACCAAAAAGCTTGTGGTGCTACATCGAAACACGTTCATGTTTACTATCCTTGAGATCGACTGAGTGTTAATCTTAACGGTGGAGAAGTGTTTAAAACATGAAGCAAGTTAGAGCTCGTGTATGATTGAGTTTTGTCAAGTTTGTTCGAGGTTCAATCAAGTGTTGACGTGATGAAGCAAATTGTTCGTTTGGCAACTAGTTGAAGGTCATGCCTTTATAGTATACCGGTTAGAGTAGAGAAGATTAGTCTTCTTGGTACCTCTTCCAAGTTGGTGACTGATCGGATTCTCGAAATAGGGGTTCTTACATTGAGGGGGAGATCAGAGACGAAAGTCATCGGGTAATTGGTGGATTTGTGAAGATACGAGATTGGATCTTGAAGATTCGAGATGAAATGATTTCAGACACTCGGTTGAAGACTCTGATCAAGATGGTGGATGTACTTTTACAAAGTTCAGTTTGTTATTAACTTATCGAACTGAGCTTCATGTCTTTGCGAAGTTTGAAGTGTTCAAGGTTGGGCATTGGGAAATCCAATGTTTCTTTCTGCTACCAGTTAGGTTTGAAGACTAATGTATCGAGCGATATTCCTACATGTGGCTGTAGGTCGGTTCGCGTTAATTTGATTCAGGAGTAGTTTGAGGGGGAGGATCTACAGTGTTTGATGTTGAATTCTTCGGGTTTCTCAAAGCGGCCTTAAGTGATCGTCAGCAAGTCTTTAATTAGAAGGGTTGAAGATCGCTGTGCTCTACCAGAAAGATCAAGTCTCAGCCAAAGTTGAAAGCTGACAGGATATCTTCAGTTAAATGGGAGTCTCTAAGTGCAGTATCCGTGATTGAAGATTATTGATGCCACACAGAACTGATGCAACAGTTAAGGGGGAGACTGTAAGTGCAGTTCCTGCCGGGTAACTGTCGCTTATCAGTTCTGGTCAACCAAAGCAGAAGTCCAAGTTAAAGTCAACCATAACGAAGAATTCAAGACCACATGAAGACCTGCATTGATCAAGGGGGAGTTTGTTAATGCACTTTTGGTGATAAGTGCAAGGCTTCCAACATTTAGGGTCTTTATTGAACAAGTGTCCAAACTTAGTCCCAAGAAGTTCCTAGGGACAATTTGTCCCAAGAAGTTCCTAGGAAGAACTTTTGTCTGAGTTTTGGTGTAGAATTGGTTTGTCCGAGGTTTAGTCCCTAGCCTATATATATGTGTGTATTGTGTAGATTAGGGCAACGATTTAGAGAAAGCTTTGTGCAACTCTTGTAGCTTGGTGCACCTCTCCCACTCGTTCATCCTTCTGTGTGAATTCTAGAGAGAGAGAGACTATGTGTTAGTGAGAGAAAGCTAGGGTTTAGATCTTTGTGATCTAAACCAGCTTGTAGATGATGTATACTCCTTTGGTTTGTGTAATCTGTGATGACTGATTCATCAATAAAGAGATTCATCTTCTACATATTTCTATCTTGTTCTTCATATTTTGTTCTTCATGTCTTGAATCAAGTGCAATGTTTGATGTTCGTCATCGATCCGGTGCTTTCACAAAATCAAAACACATAAATAAATTATCTATTACGAAAACTAAATGTAAGAAGCGTTTAATTTTTTTGGTGGTTGATATTTGAGCAGTTTATAAGACGGTGTTCACAGACACCGTCTAAAGGATGCAGAAATTAGTTTATAAGACGGTGTTTAAGCATTAGACGGGGTTCTTTTGAATTTTATTGAATATTTATAAGACGGTGTTCAGAGACAACACCGTCTAAAGGTTAGAGAAATTAGTATAAGACGGTGTTTAAGCATTAGACGGTGTTCTTCTGAATTTTATTGAATATTTTATTAAAAAGAGCTTAACGTGTATATTGGTATTGGTTTTAAGACGGTGTTATTACTTTAACGCCGTCTAAAACAAATCTTTGACACCGTCTAATGCTACATTTTGTAGTAGTGAGTTGACTGAGGCCACACATAAATACCTACAACAGCGCAAAAAAAAATGTTAGACTGAACACGCGAATGCCACAAACGATATAAAGACTATTTGTACTAATTACAGTTAGTATGGAGGGTTTAAATGAATTTCAGAATGATATAAAATAGCTATTTTAAACAAAAGTTTTAAAAACTGTAAACTTCCATCAAGCTTTAAACAAAAATATTTTATGTATTGTAGGTCCCTTTTTCGCGGAGGATTACGAACCTAAACCTTGTTATACAAACCTACTAGCGAGTGCGGAATCCAAGCTAGCAAGCAAACCGAGTTAGTAGCAAGTAGAGAAACAAACACACAAAGATTCACCGATTAACACTAGTCGTATTAATGCAAATGAAGGTTCGGTTACAAGCTCAATGTTTACAGAAGTGTTCTATAAACTCTCTAAGTGTGTGTGTGAGTTCTGGGCAGAATGCTCTCTAAGCTTCTATCTCTTGGTGTGTAAAATGGCAGAACTAACTCTCACACAACACATGCATGGGTATATATACCCAGCTCAGCAGGTCTGCTCGAAGGATCCGAAAGATGGGCCGAAGGATCATCTTTCGGATACAATGCTTTCGAAGGATAAGCAGGGACCTCGAAGGATAGTCTTTCGAGGTCTATCGTTCGAAGCATATCTTTCGATGAGATCGAAGGATCCAAATTATCCTTCGATCTCTACATCATCCTTCGATCAGAACATCTCTCAACATACAATCTGTTGTCCAAGTCAAACCGGAGGATGGTTGACTTGGTCAACTTACAACACAAATCAGGACATCGTTACATAAGACCGAATACAGACAAAGTACAGACACAAGTGCACCAACAAACTCCCCCTTGGCTGTAGCTTTGTCTTTGATCTCTAATCTTTGTCTTGTTCTTCTAAAAGTGTAGACTTGTCTGGAACTTCGACAGTCTTTGGTCTTCAGGTCTTCAAGACTCTGATGTCCTATCATGTCTTCAATGCCGGAGGATCTTCAAAGTCTTCACGTCTTGAAAGTAGAGAGTGTATCAACAAACTACCCGTATCATGTAGGAAGTGTGTTGACAAACTCCCCCTTAACATAAGCTCCCCCTTGAGTTATGCTCGTGAAATACTTTAACTTTATGAAGTAAGATCCTTGTGGTGTTGATGATGGCCAGCAGCAACTCGATCATCTTCATCTTTTGAGCGCCTTCTCGTCGTGTCTTCATTCCAAGGCTTGTCATCGACCATGTTCTCCTAGCCTTTAGAATCTGCACATGCAAGAAATCTAAACGCGTAATGAGAACAACTGCTTGGAATAGTATAAACAAATGACACACGAGTGACCATGTCAAAATCAAACACCGTCCGACAGTTTGAAAGTTTAATAAATTTATCAATTTTAAATTCTAACTTTCAAAATCTGCAAATTTTGACCGTTTATGAAGATTTAGTCAGTTCGGTTTTCAGTCAGGTTTCAGGTAACGAAGACTTGAGCTCCAACATCGTACGATCGAAAATAAAGCAGAAATAAAATCTTTTTGGCTTTTATAAAGTTTATATTAAAACAAGGATTTTAGGCGTGTTTTTGAAATTAAAAGATAACAATTTAAAATCCTTTGAGTGTTATCAAACGACATCACCGCTAATGTCGTGCTGATATGCACCAAACGATGAAACTGTTTAAAAGAACTAATAAAGGTTAAGCAGTAAATAAATAAATATATACAAACATTCTTTTTGCGAGTTTCGAGGGTAAGAGAATCATATCAGTGTACGGTCATGCCAAAACACTCTTGTTGTTCAGTTAGTTAACATTAAGATAAGCATCCTATAACAATTATCGGTATTGTTGTCCACTTAAGCTCAACTTATCAGATGTAATCATGGCGAGGGGATACGTTAAGGTATGATTTATACTTACCGACCGGTGTTCATCCACATCACGACACATTCCCGTATCAAGGTATGCACGAGGGTTCATCTTACCGGTGAGTATACCGATTATCATCTGTTTGACCGTATAAATTGTGAGATACTCACTTATTTGATTTGAAAACAAGCCCTTTGTGATATAATCACTTATTGATGAGGAACTTGATTTTCGTATGCATGAGGGCACAGGTGCAAGTCCGTGAACAGGTCAGTACTTCCGTACAGCAGAGAGACGAACTTGACACCCGGATAAATGTGATATTTTATCACTTATTGATTTGGACATGTGATTGTTTATCACTTATTGAGGTCGAATGCAGTATGCAATATGTACACGTATGTATAGTATCATGGAAGATCTAGACTTGCGTCCCCGTTATTTTTCGGTAAAAGATACAACCATGATACCCAGATGATAAGCAGCATAAAGACCGAATATCTCAGAACCTCGGCAATCTATCAAACGAAATTTCGGTACTAAGACCATATGCCAATGAATGGTTCCCACCTGATCTTCAGTCGATTAAGATTTATATCACCCTGCACACTTTAAAATGATTGTGAGCCTACCGATACATCTTATATAGAGCTGCTTATCGTTTTGCATTTAAGGTTTAAAGAGGTTTGGATAGACCACTGATGTACTATCATTTTCTCTTTTGCTCGCCAGGAAACTCATTTTTGTTTTTCTATTGTTTTTGTGTTTTTGAAATTTTTCGATGTTTTTGGATTTTCTGATTTTTGGATTTACTCCCCCTAAAATCAATAAACTAAGACAAATTTAAAACACAAAGTTATTTACAAAAATGATTTTCCGATGCTGGTTTTACTCTTGCTTGACCTTAATGCCGTTTACCAAAATTAAGTTTTATCAGAAAAGATTTAACAAATTTTGGAAAAATGAGTTGGCATGTCGGTAAGCGGTGCGAACCATGACAACATTGATGAGTTTCACATTGAAACAATCACGTGTGAGGTGATATCCGAGATCAACGTGTCAGGTCAAAGAGTGCTGTACGAGATAATAACAATTCACAAAGCAGCTAAAATATCGACAAGTATAGGAGAGATTAAGGATTTAAAGGCGTATCCTGCAACTGTTCCGTGCATTGCAAGGAATCTAAGCACTCCCCCAACTTAATATTCACCCGGTGTGAACTTCAAGGTCGAATGTGCAGCTACTGAGAAATCTCTTGACAGCAACAAGCTCATAAACCTCCGGGTCCGGCTGGTCTTCCACATTCCACCAGCGAAGGTCTTTGACTTTCTCTTTCAGAAATGGTGTGCGGATGTTCAATCCATGCCAAGGCATCGGCACACATTTCACTTCATTCGTTCCTGAGGACCCGATCAAAAACCATAATGACCAAATTTTTGGCACGTTCTTCATTTGGTCGAATTTTGCAACTTCATTCATCCACATTTTCTTTTTCTTTCCTCTCTCTCCATCAAAGGCAACAATTTCTTCTGTCGCCTATCTTGTGCAAGGACATTCCACTATCAACAATCCTAAGACTATCAATAGTTCCTCCTGGAACTTCCTGCACACTCACTCAGAGATTAGTTGGAGAGAGGGACCCAAGCCTTCACAGACTTGGGTCGTCCGTCATCATCGAGAATTGTAACATCCATTTCCCGATGATTCGGAATTGATGTAGCTCCCCCTGAAACAGTTACCGGTTTTGGTATCCAAATCTCTTTCTGTTTTTCATGTTTAACATCCAATTTAACAGATTTTGTTTGGATAATCTCCGGTTTTAAAGTCTTTTCAACTTCTTTTCTTTGTTTCTTTTTCTGTTTCTTTGCTCGCTGTTTAACAAGACGAGGATCCTGTTTTGATGAAACAGATCTTTTATGGTAATTGTTACCATGGGGGGCATCAATTTTTGACTTTCTCCTGGTGAGATATGGACAATTCTTAATGATGTGTCCATACTCACAACATTCAAAGCATGATCTCCGCTCAACAAACCTCGGAGTATCATAACTGCAATAGCCGGATGATGAGCTTCGTGATCTTGAGGTACTTGGTCCTACATCACAACCGTTTGTGTGTTGTGTATAGTTGTTTTGACTGTTTCTTTTCAAAATTTTACTTTGTTTAACAAAATCCTTATTGGATTTGTTTTTGGAAGTATCAATTTTATCAGTCCCTCTTGATTTCACGAGGTTTATCTTCCGAACCTTTTTCTTATTTTCGCCCTGTTTGCCTTTTCTATTCTCTTGGGCGGCATGATTTTGTTCACGGGGATCATCAACCTTTGCTTTCAGCTTATGAAGATATGGACAATTTCGAATGATATGTCCAATTGTTCCACACTCAAAACAATATCTTCGTTCAACAATCCCCGAAGCATCATGTGCTCGTCTTGACGATGATGATGAACTTTGTGATCCCGAGGTACTAGGTTTTGAACAGTTTGGATCATTTCTTTTCAAAACTGTTGCTTGTTTAACAAAATCTAAGTTAGATTTGTTCTCATAAGTTTCGATTTTGTCCGTTCCCTTAGATTTCACAAAGTTCACATTCTTGTTTTTCTTTTGGGTCTGTTTCTTCTGACCCTGAGTCGGTGCCTTTCCTTTAGGTTTGGCATGATTCTGCTGTTTTTGTACTGTTGGTAATTTCTTATTCCCAAATTGTTTTCGAATTTCAGCCTTTGGAATAGGAGGACACTGTGTAACTGTAACACGTGGTCCTGTCTTTCCCAAAAACTTACTTGTCGAATCTTCAAAGACTTTACTTATTAAAGATTGATTAACATTCTTAATAGGAAAATCTTTGTCAGAGTAGATTTTATCATCACCAACAAGAGTGTACAGCAAATTCACACCCTCCGACTCTTTTGCAGACGAGGACTCGATTGCAACAGTCTTAGCGGGTTTTGCAGGAGGATCACATAGAATGTAATTCTCGAGAGGTATGTCCCCATTTTTGACTTCCGCATCAGACTTTGCTGGGATGGTATCATCAGATTCATCATCAGAAGAATCAGCATCCTCAATGATGACTGGAGGATCCTGATTCAGTTCAGCAGAGGACACACATGCATCTGCTGAAGTATCTGAGTCTGGTGATACATCTTTCTTGTATCCGAGTCCTGCTGCAAACTCCTTTACATCTAGAGGAACAGATGGTTCAAAGAACACTCTATCCTCCTCGTCAGGCATCGCATCATAATTGTGTCTCACAGGTGGTGGACATTTCTTATATCCTATGCATGTGACATCCCGTTTTTCTTTCTGAACGTCAATGATGTGATCCAACACATAGCTAGAGCTCAAATAACTATCTAGCTTAAGTTGGATCGCATCACTTTCGGTTTTCACACAAGCCATTTCTTTTTGCATTGTCTCAAGACGTGAGATATACAAATTAATTTCCGTTTGTTTTCTGGAAACCATTTTAGTCAATTCAGTTTTATCTTTCTTTAACGTCTCAATCATTGACTTAAATTCTTTTTCATGGTTTTCATAAAACATATTGGCTTCTGTGCATTTTGAAAGATCCACGGTCAACTTCTGGTTGTGGATAAATGTCACATCATATTTCTCTTGCAAAGCTTCGTGTTTGCTTTGAAATTCACACCACTTGGCATTCAATGAAACATGTTTGTCTTGCAAGTCAAACAAACTAGCTTGTACAGCATCATGTTTGCCTTGCAACTCAGACATGTTTGCCTTTAATCTAGCACAATTATCACAATCTACAGCAGTTGGTTCATCAACACATACCTGACTGGAATTACTCTCAGGTGTTGGCCTTTCTGCATCAGAATCAATACCAGATCCATCCTCACTTGAACTTGAAGTTATATCACCTTCCACTGAAGTTGAAACATCTTCACCTGAACTTCTAACATGTTCAGAACTGTTATCATTCCCCGAGGATCCACCATTGCTGACATCTTTGACAATTTCAGCATACAACGCCGTTTTTGTCTGACTACTGTTCTTGGGATTAAGAAATGACGATTCTACAGTAGAATAATGGTGTTGCACGGCAACTGGGGGTAATGGATTTCCATACATGTCTGTGGTGGGAGCTGGCTTTACAGGAACTAGTTTTGGATTGCCAAAACAATCTGTGATTGTGACGTACTCCGTTTTTAATGGAGCATGTGAAACGGGTCTTGCAAACGAAGTACTGGAAGTTCCAAAATACATATCAGAATTGCATGGCACACTGGATCTTGCAGAAAACGTACTGCTCTCTGCAGTTGACGGATTACCCCATGCTGGATTCATTTTTGATCAGAAAAATGAAAACTATATCAATGTCTCAAAGGATAATAGCCACCCGAAAGATCACACAGCCGAAGGATCCTGGTTGCAAGATCTGAGATCACAGAAACTTGTTAACAATAAACTGACCACAATCGAAAGATCAATTATTGTTCGAAGGATCAACAGTACTCGAAAGATTACTGTTGAGTCTTGAACAATAATATCGAAAGATTCAAGAACTCGAAGGATTCCCTTTTGAAAGATCCTTATCTTTCGAGTCAAATCCCTATCTTTCGGACACTTATCTTTCGAATAGCTAACTTCCGAAGGATCACACTTGTTCGAATGATCAACAGTGTTCGAAGGATCACTGTTGACTTTCGAGCACTGGCTTCGAAAGACTCAAAATCTCGAAAGATTCACACTTGAAAGATCCTTATCTTTCGAGATAAAACAACTATCTTTCAAAAAGATTCCCTGATCGAAAGATGTGTTTCGAACTTCGAAGGACTACTCGAAAGATGTTTATCTATCGAGCTGTCACTGATCGAAGGATGGTCTTTCGATGTCGAAGGATATCTTTCGATGTCGAAGGATATCTTTCGAATGAGCACTGACACACTGACACAGATGTGACGGGTTGGTGAAAAGGTGATGGGTAGGTAAGTCAACTTTCGGCAGAATGGGTATGGCAGGCTGACAACTTTCCCACCAACCACGATTTTGAAATAAAATATGCCAAAAATGGAAAACTTAACCCAGAAACCGGTGACCGGAACCTTAACCGGAATATTGCCGGAATTCACCAAATCACTCAAAAACAAGTTTTCAAGTTACCCAACCCACTTTAAACACTCCCGGTTAGTTTAGACACGTTTTTACTCAAAGAAAAAGCAAGAAAAACAAGTAAAAACAGGTGCAAAACCAAGTGTTTCCACACACCAAACACTTGAACAAACCCGGTTTTAAACAAGGTAAAGAGCGAGGCTCTGATACCACTTGTAGGTCCCTTTTTCGCGGAGGATTACGAACCTAAACCTTGTTATACAAACCTACTAGTGAGTGCGGAATCCAAGCTAGCAAGCAAACCGAGTTAGTAGCAAGTAGAGAAACAAACACACAAAGATTCACCGATTAACACTAGTCGTATTAATGCAAATGAAGGTTCGGTTACAAGCTCAATGTTTACAGAAGTGTTCTATAAACTCTCTAAGTGTGTGTGTGAGTTCTGGGCAGAATGCTCTCTAAGCTTCTATCTCTTGGTGTGTAAAATGGCAGAACTAACTCTCACACAACACATGCATGGGTATATATACCCAGCTCAGCAGGTCTGCTCGAAGGATCCGAAAGATGGGCCGAAGGATCATCTTTCGGATACAATGCTTTCGAAGGATAAGCAGGGACCTCGAAGGATAGTCTTTCGAGGTCTATCGTTCGAAGCATATCTTTCGATGAGATCGAAGGATCCAAATTATCCTTCGATCTCTACATCATCCTTCGATCAGAACATCTCTCAACATACAATCTGTTGTCCAAGTCAAACCGGAGGATGGTTGACTTGGTCAACTTACAACACAAATCAGGACATCGTTACATAAGACCGAATACAGACAAAGTACAGACACAAGTGCACCAACATGTATGATCAATGGTTTAAATTATTGTACAACAAATTGTGCAAATCATAAAGGGAAACAGGTAGCATTGATGATCAGAAGGGTGATATGGGCTCTTGCTTGGTAGCCCAAAAGAAGAATCTGAAATTAATGAACAAAATATGCTGTAAAAATATGATATGCTCTTGTTTGATGTAATGAAAATTTATTCTTAATTAATTAAGATTTTATGTCTGATGTTCGTTTCAAATGAATAATCCGAGAAAAAATGTCACTTAAGAACATGTTTGTATACAATCATAATCAAACAATGTAGGAATCTCATAAAATACATTCTTTTGTAAACCGAGGTGCTACGTACAGTCCAACATAATTTAAACAATTAGAAGACAATACCATTCACAATTAGATGCAACCTTATTCCATATCCACATAAACAAACACCCAACTAATTTTCAAACTCATCGATGTCCTTCTGAGCCTCACTGATTTTCGGGGCTATTTCCTGGAGCTTTGATTTTGCTGTAGAATAGGCCTCGTCACAACTAACTTTATCAGCACGTATAGCGGCAACTTTGGCCTCGTTTTCTTCCTTGTCCTCCTCTGCCTTCTTTCTTTCATCATATAGATAGTAAGGCGAGCTGTACTTCCATCAACATCATGTTGGGCTTCTTCAAGCTCCCTGTTAACTCCATTGTATCTTTCTTTGGCCTCGGAAAACTTTGAGGCTGCTTCGTTGTGTGCGGTTATTGTATCAAAAGCAGATTGCGGCTTCTGTTTGACTAGAGCTTCTATGTCGCAACGTTGACGGATGACAGAATGAGCGGCTTCGTACACCAGTGTACAAGTGATACGCTCAAAATGACGTGTTCCACACCCAATTACCGACTCATCACATGCAATCAAAGAGTGACACGTTGCATTAAGGACATGAAAACGCATCAGAAGTCATGCTTGCAATGACATGCGACATCTTCTACAACACACAAATTAATTATCCTATGAACGATCAACATGTTATGAACCGATCCCAATACACCGACCAAAGATCAAACATAGATACAACAAAAACAGATTGAAAAGACAAAATTCAGAAACTTTTGTCAAGTCAGGATTTTTTTGCTTCAATAGATTAAAGATCGATCTATCAAGGTTGAGGCAAGTAGCAAAAGGGAAAACAAAAAGACTATGATTTTGAAACGATTTTGATTGAGAAATCGATATACAATTGAAATGAACTAACAGAAAGATTCAGCCATTACAGCCGCCGCTGATGAATGAAATTGAGAGTGCATCCCAAACCCTATTTATAGAAAGTGGGGGTGCCTCAAAACCCTAATCTAACCTCACATATTTTCAAATAGACCACAGTAATTATAAGCAAATACACTTTAACTCTTTAAATACAAAATTACTTCCCTGAGAACATCCAGATGTTAATAATTTGGCACTGATATTAATATGTAATGTGTTTACAAGCCAAACACATATTTAGATTTTAGAGCTAATGAATTTTTCTTTACTATGATAAATGTAAAACGATACTGATATGAGGTTTGAAAATATTTTTAAAACCAAGCATCTATTCAACTTCTTTAGTACATGTTTTTTGTTGAATTTGATCAAATAAAATTAATTTCATACGAGGGTAATTATGGTCAAATTATATGAGAATTTGATTGGAGGCTTTTTTCTTACAGGACATTAAGATTGTTTATTATCCATTATATATAAACGGTGGGGGTAGCAAGCTCCTTTGGCTTGTATCCCGGGGTCACCTTGTTAGGTTGATCGAGTGACCCTTTTTGACTTTTGTTAAAATTACTAGGTGGTCCATTGGGCGTGGTAGTTCTTTTGGTTTCCGTCAATGTTTGTCTGTTGGCAGTTATCGCGTTGTTGGGTTGCTTCTTTGTAGTTGTTTATTGAATGAACGTTTTTCTATATAAACTTGTGCTTTAGACCCCACGTAAGGGGGGTTTTTAGCGTTTTTTGAAAAAAAAACACCCCCATACGCCCCGTAACCGTCCCCTGGGCATTTTTTTCAAAAAAAAAAAAAAATGCATCCGGCGTTCTTTATCGACGCCTTGTTCAATTTTTTGGCCAATGAGACCGTTGCAACGGTCAAAAGGTAACGACTCTTTTATTATTTCTTTATTTAACTTTTATATATATATATATATACCAACCTATACCCATTTTATACAAACCAAAACCAAAAACCTTCACTTACAACATCAAACAACAAATCTTTTACACCCCATTTTATATAAAAAATGGATTCTCCCACCTCCTCCTCGTCCATTACAAATTTTTATTAAAAAAAAAATTAGCGTATGAGGGTGACTCAACCGACGAGGAGGTCGAGCAAGAGGCGGTTACTAGTGCGTGCGAACTTGCGGCTCGGTATACGAAGCATTGTAGCCGGCCTCAACGTGAAATTTTATCAAGAGAATATATTGAACGAGATTGACGTGAGGCAAACGATCGGTTGATTGAAAGATTACTTGGATGAAGCACCTACTTACCCAAACCCTAAGTTTTTAGGCGTCGTTTCCGAATGAGTAAATGTTTATTTTTACGCATCGCTAAAGACTTGGAAAACAACTTTAATTATTTTAAATAAAACCGGATGCGAGAGGGACACTTGGATTCGTCGGTATTCAAAAGTGTACTTCAGCTCTACGAGTCCTTGCGTACGAAACACGACAGACATGAACGACGAGTATTCAAAAATGGCTGAGAAAACAACGCGAGATACCTTGGAGCATTTTTGTCAAGGTACATTACTATACTATAAAAATTATATGCATTCATAATTTTTTTTAGTTAGCTTAAAGTTATATATATTTGTTAAAGGTATTATAAATTTGTACGGTGCGCGTTATCTGAGAAAGTCACATGGTGCGACCTTCAACAAATTTACGAGGTCCATTCTAATCTCCATGGTTTACCGGGTATGATCGGGAGCTTGAATTGTCGTCATTGGCAGTGGTATAATTGTCCGACCGCATAGCGAGGTCAACACACACGTGGTGACCAAGACAGACCATCTGTTATTCTTCAAGTGGTTGCCTCACAATAGCTTTGGGTTTGGTCGGCTTACTTTGGTGTGGCAGGGTCAAGCAATGATGTAAACGTTTTCGAGAAATCTCCATTGGTAAAGAACTATATTTCTAATAGAGCTGCGAAATCATCTTTTTATGCAAACGGGAACTACTACCCACACAAATACTATTTGTGCGATGGAATTTATCCTAGGTATTCGATTGTGGTGAAGACGTAGGGACCCGTACAATGAAAACAGAGCTTACTTTCAAAAAGTTCAAGAGTCTTCGCGGAAGGATACTGAGAGATGCTTTAGGGTTCTTCAACAACAGTGGCATTATTTGAGAAATCCTTGTCGTGCATCGAGTAAAGAAAAAATGAAAGATGCTATGTACGCTTGTATAATCATGCATAATATGATTTTGGAAGACGAAGGAAGAGCAATATGCTAGAACTATCTACCGGAAGACAGAGTGAAGAATGCACATGAAATGGGGTCCGAAGCCGCACATAATGCGTTAGCGGTTGATTTAGTTGAACACACGTGATCGGTTTGGCATGTTCCAAATGAGGGTGAGGAAGAATCGGATGGTGTGGAAGACCAAGATGACGGGAATGGCGAAAGCGAAGACGAAAATTAAGACGAGTAGTATTATGTGTTTGTGTTTTATTGTTTATGTAATTTTTATTTCATTAGTAAAATATTATTAGTTTTAATCTGAAAAAAAATTAATTGGGTAATGATTGCTTTGGGCATTATAGGGCATTATCCCACTACACTCATTTAGGAAAAACGCCCTATAATGCCCCTTTGCTAACTGGTCTGCCACATGGCGCAAAACGCCCAAGAGTGGGGGCATTATTTGGGCGTACCACTACACATGGTCTTACTAGAAACCATCATGATGCTACATTGTGCGCTAATTTCCGTACCAGCAGTGATGATATTACGTTTAGAGACATAGCCCTTCATTTGAGATGTCCATCCACTAAACTTGAATTAAATGAGGGTTTGTAACACCGTCACATACATCTCCAGCATTAAATTATATGAAAACTTTATGTCGCTCACGTACATTCAACCTAATGTGGTGAAGCGATAAGAGGTAAGCGAACAAAGCTAATAAACCAACTTACCATCTTTGTTTTCCTATCTACTTGTAACCCAAACAAAAGAAACAAGCTTGTCATCCTATGTAACAACCCAAGTAATTGTGTGAGGATATTATATGCTTTCCCCCATGGGTTACCTATCCAAGAACTAGCGATTTCGTTTTCACTCAATGAATGGCACTCCTTAGCAGCATGTGTCCTGGTATAGAAGGTTTCCACTCCATTATAAGGAAAGTTTATTCCCCCTAAACTGATATGAGACTTGTATCTCCACCCCCTTACGATTCCAGCGAGGAGGAACACGAACCTTGTAGGTCCCTCGGAGGATGAGGTCAAACCTTAACCTTGTTATGCTAACACACTAGCAAGTGCGGAATCCAAGCTAGTGTGCAAACCGAGTTGAAACAAGCACAAACACAACACACAAAGTTCACCGATTAACACCACTTGTATTAATACGAATGAAAGGTTCCGGTTACAAGCTCAATGTTTACAAATCTGTTTTGCAAACTCTCTAAGTGTGTGTGTGTGTTCTGGACAGAATGCTCTCACTATCTCTCGAGTGTTTCTTGTCTGTCTAAGTCTAAAATGAAATGAACACACTGCATGGGTATATATACCCAACACTGGTTGCATGGTCGAAGGATCAAACAGTCTGATCGAAACATCATCTATCGATCAGACAGTCTTCGAAGGATTCATACATACCTCGAAGGATGGCATACCCTTCGAGGTCCATCTGCATCCCTCGAACGGTATCTTTCGAGCTCTTCGAAGGATATACACAATCTTTCGAGCTCATCCTTCGACACAAGACATTTTACAACCATATTCTAACTGTTTGTCCAAGTCAAACCAGGAGGATGGTTGACTTGGTCAAACTTACAAGACTAACATAGACATCGTTTTACATCGAGACCAAATACAGACAAAGTACAGACACAAGTGCACCAACAAACTCCCCCTTGGCTGTAGCTTTGTCTCGATCTTGATCATCTTTGATCTTCGTGTCTTCAAGACTCTGATGTCCTTTCAAGTCTTCAATGTCGGAGGATCTTCAAAATCTTCACGTATTGAAAGCAGAAAGTGTATCAACAAACTACCTGTATCATGTAGGAAGTGTGTTGACAAACTCCCCCTTAACATAAGCTCCCCCTTGAGTTATGCTCGTGAATGACTTGATCTTCAATGCTTGAGATCCTTGTGGTGTTGATGATGGTCCGCGACAACTCGATCATCTTCATCATTTGAGTGCCTTCACGTCGTGTCTTCATTCCGAAGCTTGTCATCGACCATGTTCTCATTGCCTTTAGAATCTACACATGCAAGAAATCTAAACGCGTAATGAGAACAACTGCTTGGAATATAGTTAGTATAAACAAATGACACACGAATGACCATGTTCTCAATCAAACACCGTCCGACAGTTTGAAAGTTTAATAAATTTGACAGTTTTAGTTTCTAACTTTCAAAACTTGCAAATTTCGACCGTTTATGAAGATTTAGTCAATTCGGTTTTCGCTCAGGTTTCAGGTAACGAAGACTCGAGCTCCAACATCGTACGATCGAAAATAAAGTAGAAATAAAATCTTTTTGGCTTTTATAAAGTTTATATTAAAACACACCTAAAATCTTTTTGGTATTTTTAATATTTCGAAATGTAAAGACTGAAAGCAGTAAATAAATATATATACAGACATTCTTTTTGTGAGTTTCGAGGGTAAGAGAATCATATCAGTGTACGGTCATGCCAAAACACTCTTGTTGTTCAGTTAGTTAACATTAAGATAAGCATCCTATAACAATTATCGGTATTGTTGTCCACTTAAGCTCAACTTATCAGATGTAATCATGGTGAGAGGATACGTTAAGGTATGATTTATACTTACCGACCGGTGTTCATCCACATCACGACACATTCCCGTATCAAGGTATGCACGAGGGTTCATCTTACCGGTGAGTATACCGATTATCATCTGTTTGACCGTATATGATGTGAGATTCTCACTTATTTTGATTTGAAAACAAGCCCTATGTGATATAATCACTTATTGATGAGGAACTTGATTTTCATATGCATGAGGGCACAGGAGCAAGTCCGTGAACAGGTCAGTACTTTCGTATAGCAGAGAGACGAACTTGACTCCCGGATAAATGTGATATATTATCACTTATTTGTTTGGACATGTGATTGTTTATCACTTATTGAGGTCGAATGCAGTATGAGATATGTACACGTTTGTATAGTATCATGGAAGATCTAGACTTGCGTCCCCGTTATTTTTCGGTAAAAGATACAACCATGATACCCAGATGATAAGCAGCATAAAGACCGAATATCTCAGAACCTCGGCAATCTATCAAACGAAATTTCGGTACTAAGACCATATGCCAATGAATGGTTCCCACCTGGTCTTCAGTCGATTTAAGTTTATATCACCCTGCACACTTTAAAATGATTGTGAGCCTACCGATACATCTTATATAGAGCTGCTTATCGTTTTTCATTTAAGGTTTAAAGAGGTTTGGATAGACCACTGATGTACTATCATTTTCTCTTTTGCTCGCCAGGAAACTCATTTTTGTTTTTCTATTGTTTTTGTGTTTTTGAAATTTTTCGATGTTTTTGGATTTTTAGATTTTTGGATTTACTCCCCCTAAAATCAATAAACTAAGACAAATTTAAAACACAAAGGTATTTACAAAAATGATTTTCCGATGTTGGTTTTACTCTTGCTTGACCTTAATGCCGTTTACCAATAATAAAAAGTCAAATCTTGATTTGTCAAAAGCTTTGGTAAAAAGGTCGGCTCGTTGGTCATCGGTGTGGACCTTAACAACATCGATTAGCCTTTTCTCAAAGCAATCACGTATGAAGTGATATTTGATTTCGATGTGTTTGGTCTTTGAGTGCTGCACAGGATTTCTAGTGATCTGTAAGGCAGCAGAATTATCAACCTAAATAGGAGTAGTTAGGAATTCAAAACCGTAGTCCCGCAATTGTTGTTGGATCCACAGAACTTGGGAGCAACAACTTGAGGCAACAATGTATTCAGCTTCGCATGTTGATGTAGCGACGCACGTCTGCTTCTTGCACTGCCATGTGACTAGGCGATTTCCTAAAAACTGACATCCAGCCGTTGTGGATTTGCCGTCGATTTTGCATCCGCCAAAATCAGAATCACTGAAGGCGACCAATTCAAAGTTATTATCCCTAAGGTACCATAGACCGGTGTCAGGGTAACCCTTCAAATAACGAAAAATCCTTTTGACAGCTGCAAGATGTGAGGCCTTCGGGTTGACTTGATATCTGGCAAGCAGGCACGTTGGGTAGATTATATCTGGCCTTGATGCTGTGAGGTACATGAGAGATCCGATCATGGCGCGGTAATATGAGGGGCTAACAGCTTCACCCTTCAAGTCTGGAGTAATTCTGTGATTTATCGGCAATGGGGTACCAATGGGCGTTGCATCAGACATCTGGAACCGGCTCAAGATGTCACCAACATATTTAGTCTGATGGATGAATATCCCAGACTCAGTTTGTTGCACTTGTAGGCCCAAAAAGAAGGTCATTTCCCCCATAGCACTCATCTCGAATTTATCCTGCATAATGCGCTCGAAATTCCTACACAAGACATCATTAGTAGAACCAAAAATAATATCATCAACGTATACCTGTACCAGAAGAAGATCTCCATCTTGTTCTTTGATGAAAAGAGTACAGTCGATAAGACCTCTTCGAAAACCGTTTTCCAGCAGATAGTTAGATAAGGTTGCATACCAAGCTCGCGGTGCTTGATGAAGACCATAGAGAGCTTTGTTGAGCAACCAAACCCGATCGGGATGGATAGGATCCTCAAAACCTGGAGGCTGTTCAATGTACACCTCTTTTTCAACCACACCATGTAAGAATGCACTTTTGACGTCCATCTGGTAAACCTTGAATCCTTTGAATGAGGCATAAGCCAGAAAGATCCGAATTGCTTCAAGACGTGCAACAGGTGCATAGACTTCGTTGTAGTCGATCCCTTCAATCTGACGAAAACCTTGAACGACTAAACGTGCTTTGTTCCGGATAACAACTCCGCGGTCATCCTTTTTGCATTTGAAAACCCAACGGGTACCAATCTTCTTGTATCCAGCAGGTTTCTCTACGAGTTTCCAGACACCCAGCTTCTGGAACTGTTGCAGCTCTTCCTGCATTGCTTCAACCCAAGAGTTATCTTTCATGGCTTCTTTCCAAGTTCTTGGCTCTTCCTGTGAAACATAACACGCGAAAGACCAATCATTTTGTTGCCCGGATTCTCGAATAGCTGCATACAAGCCTGCATTGTTGTTGTTTCGCAACATGTTTCTTGTTTGAATGCCACTTTGCACATTTCCGATGATGTTTTGTTGAGGATGGGTATTATGAATCCTTGTTTCTGGATTATCTGGAACTGGAATATTTATACCCAGGTTGTTGAGATTGAGATCAACAACTAAATCAATGCCCGGAATTGACGAAGAGGATGATGCAGTAGCTTCAGCTGTTCTATGGGTATCCACTGGAGGAGTACCCTCTGAAGTACCATGAACTGCTGTTGTTGGAGCTTCTTGATCTGCATCTAGAAATTCATCATCCTCTGAAGATTCGTTCAATTCGGCTGCATCATGAAAATCCTCATTGTCGAGAGTATTATTGTTCACCGAAGATGGTTCTTGATTGACAAGAATTGGACGAACCACCGGTGAAACTGTTGCATTGTCACTCTCGAAAAACATCCTTGCCGCAGCACTTTCTTCAACGGCTTCAACATTGATCGAATTGAAAAAGTCATCGTACTCAAACATCCAAGGCTGACCAGGACATTTGACTGGCAAAGTGTGCCTTTGTACTCTGACCTCAGACCATTCCTCGACCCTTTTAGTCTCTAGATTCCAGACTCGCAAGTTAGGGGTGGCATACCCAAGAAAGTAGCCATCAATTGCTTTTGCCCCAAACTTTCCATTAGGATCGATGATTGTACAAGGAGCTCCAAACGGTTCAAGATAAGACAAATCTGGTTTCCGTTTTTGAAGAAGCTCAAAGCAGGTCTTGTTGTGCCTTTTGACTGTAAGAACTCGGTTCAATGTATAACATGCAGAGGCCACAACTTCAGTCCAGAATGGAATGGGCAACTGCGACTCTACCAACATTGTCCTAGCAGTCTCGATCAATGTGCGGTTCTTACGTTCAGCGACGCCATTTTGTTGAGGAGTATAAGCTGCACTAAACTCATGAAGAATACCCTTTGAAGTGCAAAACTCCGCCATGGCATGATTTTTAAATTCAGTACCATTGTCGCTACGTATCCACCTAACCTTCAACTTATACAAATTCTCAATCTGAATGATCAAGTTTTTGATAATACCAAAGATTTCACTCTTGTGTGCCATGAACGCCACCCAAGAAAATCTTGAATAATCATCAGTAATCACGAGACAGTATTGATCACCCCGAATACTCTTGTGCTTGACAGGACCGAACAAATCCATGTGCAAACGTTCAAGAGGAACTGCCACCGTGTTGATCTTCTTAGTAGGGTGCTTCTTCTTCGTTTGTTTTCCTTTCTGGCACGAAACACAGACGTCTTGAAGATGGAAATTTTTGAGGGGAACACCATTCACCAATTCATTTGAAACCAAATGATTCATTTTGCGTAAGTGAATGTGACCCATTCGTCTGTGCCAAGAGATAGAGTCTTTTTCTGTGGCTTTGGAAACGAAACAAGTTGCTTGTGCAGACGTAGTGATAGCTTGGCTCATATCAAGGACATACAAATCATTTATCCTTGGAGCAGACAAGAGAATCCATTCTTTTGGAATTTTGAAACCGGGTTTCAGCACATAACATCCATTAGCATCAAAGTGTACTGAGAATTGCTTGTCACAAATTTGAGAAACACTAAGAAGATTGTGATCAAGTTGTTGCACAAAGTTGATCTTGTCAAAGCTGACAATCCCGTTGGATATCATTCCTTCACCCGTAATATAACCACCCTTATCTCCAGCAAATGCAACATAACCTCCTCTAATAGATTTGACGTCGTAGAGAAGCTTCATGTCGCCTGTCATGTGCCTGGATGCCCCACTATCAACAATCCAATGACTACTGACAGTTCCTCCTGGAACACCCTGCACATGAACTCAATTGATTAGTTGGAGATAGGGACCCAAGCCATTGTGGTCTTGGGTCTTCCATTTTCATCAATAACAATAACTTCTTGTCTTTGATGATTGGTGAATTGTGATGGTCCCCCTGATTCAGTAACCGTTTTTGGTTTCCAGGTCTGTTTTGTCTTACCAGTGTCATTCTTTAAAATTTTAACTTCATGGTTGTCTGAAGTACCAAGATTTAAGAAATAATTTCTGGTGGATAGGAATGAAAAAGGATATAGCTGAATATGTAACCAAGTGTCTTACTTGTTCGCAAGTTAAGGCAGAACACCAGAAACCTTCAGGACTACTACAACAGTTAGAAATGCCTGTATGGAAATGGGAACTCATAACAATGGACTTTGTTACTAAGTTACCCAAAACCAGAAAAGGTAATGATGCTATTTGGGTAATTGTGGATCGATTAACCAAATCAGCTCATTTTCTACCAATGAAGGAAACCTTTAGCATGGAAAGGTTAGCCAAGTTGTATGTAGATGAAGTAGTATCCTTACATGGAGTCCCACTCTCCATTGTATCGGATAGAGATAGTCGTTTCACTTCCCGTTTCTGGACAAGTTTCCAGGAGGCAATGGGAACTCGACTCAATTTAAGTACTGCATATCATCCCCAAACGGACGGACAAAGTGAAAGGACGATACAAACCTAAGAAGACATGCTCCGAGCATGTGTAATTGATTTTGGTGGTAATTGGGATAGCCATTTACCATTAATTGAATTCTCCTATAACAATAGTTATCATTCGAGCATCGAAGCTGCTCCATTTGAAGCACTGTATGGACGCAAGTGCAGAACTCCCGTATGTTGGGCAGAAATAGGAGAAAGTCAATTATCAGGTCCAGAGATTGTGCAAGAAACTACTGACAAGATATCTCAAATCAAGGAAAGACTGAAGACTGCTAGAGATCATCAGAAGAGCTATGCAGACAATCGCCGCAAGCCGTTAGAATTCCAAGTCGGAGACAAAGTACTATTAAAAGTATCTCCTTGGAAAGGAATAGTACGATTTGGTAAGAAAGGAAAACTGAGTCCAAGATATATTGGACCATTCCCAGTGATCCAACGAATAGGACCAGTATCTTATCGTTTACAACTACCAGAAGAATTAGCTGGAGTACATGATGTGTTTCATGTATCCAATCTCAAGAAATGTCTATCAGACGAATCCCTGGTAGTACCTCTTCAAGATATAGAGGTAAATGAAAAGCTGAAATTCGTAGAGAAACCCCTACAAATAGAAGACCGGAAGATTAAGTTTCTCAAACACAAACGACTAGTGCTAGTGAAAGTCAAATGGGAATCCAGGAGAGGACCAGAGTACACTTGGGAACTGGAATCAGAAATGAAGCGAAAGTACCCTCATCTATTTCAATAAATCTCGAGGACGAGATTTTTCTCAAGGTGGGGAGGATGTAACAACTGTCGCTAAAATCAATAATTAGGACGATAATTAGTCAATAAGAAAACCCTAATTGAGACACCCAAGTAATTCTGCATTAGCCCTAAAATTTTCAGAACAATCGGAATCAGGATCAGGGCCCCTAAAACTCAAAGGGTGCAAACCCTAGTTGAATAATTATCTAAATTATACGTTGCTTAAAGCTGATTGGCCAAAATAGTTGATTCATGCAAGCTAGTCCCGAGCCTAGGCAGCCTATAATTAGACTGCTTAGCTTACGGACCGTAAGGGATCAGGCATACGGTCCGTAAGCGAGTCCCAAAAATTTGTATAAATAGACGACCTTGGGATTTGCCTTCTGCCTTTAGAACGACCTTTATACCTTCTGTGTACGTCGAGTTATACTCAAAACAGTCCCCAACACACACACGAATCATGAGGTGCTGCCGCAATCAGGGTAATAACTCGATCGCTATTACGATTCAACGTCCGATCGATTATAACTATCCAACGATTGTCTGAGTGCTGCTCAAATTGAGCTGATACTTTGTTATTCATTGTGATTTCGACTTGAATGTTTGAGTGTTGTTCGAATTCGGACTATGCTCTGTCATTCGTTGTGAATCCATTGAACTATTAAGTATTGCACTTATTAATTGTTGTGAGGGTTTAATCTCGTGAATTGACGTAACTGTTGAATTAGTTACTAACCCGTTTTTGTGTGCATTGTTAATTAAATTAGGTTAATCACAGGCAAATCAGTAAGGCTTAAATTCTGCTCGTAAAATCTGCAGTGTGAGTCATTCTCTTTTTATCAAATATGTTTTACAAAACTCCAAACTATTTTAAGTTATAATTACAGGGATTAAGTCTATGTAATCACCAAGTTACAGCCGGTATATGGGGTTTTGTATACATTACTTATTTCCCGTCACACTTGGATAACGAGTTAGCCAAGGGGTGATCTGACCACAGTCACAGACACCATTTGGACAACGAGATAGCCAATGGGTAGTCGAGTGACAAGTACTGTGGGTAGTTGGTTTGATATCAGAAACATTGTAATTCCTCTTAATACTGTAAATTATAACAAGTGTGTCGTTTTAATAAACTGAATGATTCACTCAGTATTTCCCCGCTGACAAAACCTTTTTCAAACATGTTTCAGGTGATCTGTTGTGAGCAAGGAAAAGTGCCGTGGAGCACTCTCAGCTTAGAAAAGTGGCTCAATGTAAATAAATAAAAGAAACATGTTTTTGAAAAAATAAAGATTTCCCTGAGAAATCACATTATTGTAAATTACGGGAATTTATCCCTAAATTATGAAACGGGCAGTTTAAATTATTGAAAGATCCTGTTTTAAAAGTCTTCCGCTGTCGCCTAAATTAAATACCACGGGATTTCTGTCCCACGGCACCTGAAACGGGTCAAACCGGGTCGGGGGCCGTGACAGTTTCCTCCTGTGTGCTTATATAAGCAGAATTATGTAGAGGTTAAAAGGTTACACACTTAGACAGATAACCTAATTAGCATAACATCAATTCGACCTCCCTCTCCATAGCCGATCTCCCTTATCGGTTTCATAATCAACATCATCAGTCAGCACCCTAAGGAGGAACCAGATTACCTTGACAAAGATGTCGAACTCCATGTCTTCTTCCCTCACTGGATTCTCCACTGCACTGTCTGCGGTGACAGGTATGTTTTCATTTTTCCCTTATGTTTAAACAGAACTGATCCAACATTGTTATATGGCAACAGAAGACGAGTCGGCTATTGATGTGAGTTTGGAAGCAATGACTCGATAGGAACCTTAACCCCATTGTCTTGAATGGGAACCCTATGAACTATCAACATGTTATGACCCGATCTTGATACATTGGCCAAAGATCTGGGTGTCATGTTAAGAACAGACAACAGATCTATCAAAAGGTTGAGGCAAGTAGCAAAAGTGAAAAAGAAAAGAGGATGATTTTGAAATGTAAGAAATGATTTCTATTGGGAAATCGATATACAATTGGAATAACTAAAAGAAAATTTCAGTCACCAGTCACCTCTGATGAATGAAATCGAATGTGCATCTCTGATCTCTGCCCCCCAACCCTATTTATAGATGGATTGCCCAGTATCCCTACACCAACGACCAACCTCACATATTTTCAAATAGATCCCAACTCTTATACGCAAATACACTTTTGGTCAAGGCTAAGAAGTTCGAATATAATTTCATGATTTTTCAATGAGAACATCCAACGTTAATATTTGGGCACTAATGCCACTATCGAACTTTTAGAGCTATATATGATTTTGGGAAATTGGCCTGTAATAATCCCACTTAGACCTTATTGGCGATTAATAATCCCACCTCATAATATTCCCCCCACCAGTCCCACCTTTCACCTATTTTTCCTACAATGGTCCCCCGTTAAAAAAACTTAACGGAGTGCAGCTTTTTTCCAAATTACAAACAGATTTTTTAGGACTTTTGATTAGAACGACGATACGAGTCCATTGATTTAAAACTTGCCTCGAAACGGTGCTCCAAACGATGAAAACGACGCTTCAATTCAGGTGTTTAAATTTCCAATTAACCAAAATCAAGTCACTTAGAGCACTATTTCGAAGTAAGTTTTACATCAATGGACTCGTATCATCGTTCTGATCAAAAGCCCTAAAAAATCTGTTTGTAATTTGGAAAAAAGCTTAACTCCGTTAAGTTTTTTTTAACGGGGGACCATTGTAGGAAAAATAGGTGAAAGGTGGAACTAGTGGGGGGAATATTCCGAGGTGGGATTATTAATAGCCAATAAGGTCTAGGTGGGATTATTATAGGCCAATTCCCCTATGATTTTTAGTTACTATTATATCTGTAAAAGCGACTGATGCTAACGTCGTAAGTATTTTAAAACCAAGTATGTATTTCAAGTAGATGTTTTTTTAGTTAAATTCAATCAAATGAGTTCCATAAAACAGTTATTGTGGTCAAATTATACGAAATTTTGATCGGAGAACTTTACTACTAAGACAATAAGGTGTAGTGTAGCATAAAAGGAGTGGGGTTCGATCCCCGGTAAGCTTAGTCATTCAAAAAAAATTATTATGACAATATGGTACGTAACTTACTAATTATTATGTCTATCACCAATACAATAGTGCTTGCTTATTCGAAAAGCTAACTTGAAATGGACGTAGTTTCCTTTTGGTTGCATATAACACCCTCTTGATCCGTTTATAAGATCTCAAAATTTACACAACTAAATTAAAACTAACTAACTAACTGTGACGGTTTATCTTAACTTCTATATAACTCGTACTTTTTTAGAAACAATTATGACAGAACTCATTGATTTCCGTATTTTAGGTACGAGTTATGATCTTGGCACATGGACTTCACATGAGATCTTTATATTTTAATGAGAATATCTGTGTGAAATCCAAACTCACATTCACCAAAGTAGAATAATATGAGATCTAGTAACGTTCAAAACTTGTGACAGGCATCTCTAATATTCAACGGAACATATGCAATCCACATGTCGCTTTATCCCAAATTTCACATCTCTAGTAACTTTTATGTTGTTTTTTTTAACTCTTTTATGTTGTGTTTTTTTCTACTTTTTATATGTAACTTTTATATGTAATATGATACAATACAATACGATATGATTTGATATAATATGATACATACCATTCAATACAAATGTGATATGATATCATATGGTACCATACAAAATAATAGACTACAATGATATTATTCATTTTTTTGCCAAATTGTAAATAAGACTAGAATTTATAACATCATAAAATTAGAAAAATGTTAATTCCATGGCAACTCAACATAATTTGTTTTTAAAACGGACTTCAAAATGTTAACACACACTATTTGTACTAATTACAGTTAGTATGGAGGGTTTAAATGAATTTCAGAATGATAGAAAATGGCTATTTTAAACAAAAGTTTTAAAAAACTGTAAACTACCATCAAGCTTTAAACAAAAAGATTTTATGTATGGTCAATGGTTTAAATGAATTGTACAATAAATTGTGCAAATCATAAAGGGAATCTGAAATTAATGAACAAAATATGCTGTAAAAATATGATGTGCTCTTGTTTGATTTAATGAAAATTTATTCTTAACTAATTAAGATTTTATGTCTGATGTTCGTTTTAAATGAATAATCCGAGAAAAAAAACTCCACTTAAAAACATGTTTGTATACAATCATAATCAAACAATTAGAGGACAATACCATTCACAATTCACTGTTGTATTTTTCAGCACTGTCACAAACAATTCATTACACAATTAGATGCAAACATCCAACTAATTTTCGAACTCATCGATGTCCTTCTAAGCCTCACTCATTTACGGGGCTATTTCCTCGAGCTTTGATTTTGCTGTAGAATAGGCCTCGTCACAACTAACTTTATCAGCTCGTAAAGCGGCAACTTTGGCCTCGTTTTCTTCCTTGTCCTCCTCTGCCTTCTTTCTTTCATCATATAGATAGTTAAGGCGAGCTGTACTTCCATCAACATCATGTTGGGCTTCTTCAAGCTCCCTGTTGACTCCATTGTATCTTTCTTCGGCCTCGGAAAACTCTGAGGCTGCTTCGTTGTGCGCGGTTATTGTATCAAAAGCAGATTGCGGCTTCTGCTTGACTAAAGCTTCTATGTCACAACGTTGACCGATGACAGAATGAGCGGCTTCGTACACTAGTGTGTAATCAACCGGAACAATATCAAGAAAGTCAAATGCTTTTGAAGCTAAATCTATCATTTCGTTAGCATCCGCAGCCTTGTTGATACCGGCAATCAACTCTTGTGATGCCGTATTTAGAATCTTGAGAGCTTTTCTATCCGTTTTGAACCGGTCTGATCTTGACGGAGGCTTGAGCTTGGATAAGCATGGGGGTTTAATAACGATTTTCATATTGGATGGGTATTTTCTAGCAACGGCAACTCTCTCTGTCCTTGGTTTTTTAACAATTTTCGTCACAAAATCATTGTTTTCGAGATGATGAGTACTTTCAAGAAGTTCTGCTGTAGTTGGTTACTTGGTTGTTCTTCCGGTTCATCTATGGCAAAAAAAAAAAAAAAAAAAAAAATTGTTAATCACACAATCCAAAAGTTCACAACAAAAAATCGGACAGAGCAAAACATATAGGCATATAGCACAGCACCGATGTACTTTCTCTAAATCAAGGAGAAAGGTATCTAACTTCCTCACCGGCAATGTTTTCAGGACCGAACCGGACGTCGAACCGGTCTCCTTAGTGGTCCACTGGTCAGGCCAGATGTAAGAACCGGATGATACCGTAAATATTATAAAAATAAATAGGGTAAAATTGAAATTTTTAATAAAAATCCGGTTCAACCTTAAAAAATTCCTGTTCGACCGAACGATTTTTCCAATCTGACTGTCGGTTCTTTTGTCTGGTTAGATGAGTATGTCTTGTTTAGTGAGGGGCATGGTATGTTTGGTTTTTTTGATTAGGTTCCCTCACTGAGTTGTAAATATTTTTTGTTAATAAAATTTACCGGAGGTTATGTCCTCCTTTACCAAAAAAAAAGCAGATTGCGGCTTCTGTTTGACTAGAGCTTCTCTGTCGCAACGATCAACATGCTTCAGAAACTTTTGTCAACGCCCAAATTAATTACCCTATGAACGATCAACATGTTACGAACCCATCCCAATACACCGACCAAAGATCAAGCGTAGATTACATCAAAAACAGAATGAAAAGACAAAATTCAGAAACTTTTGTCAAGTCAGGATTTTTGTTTGCTTCAATAGATTAAAGATCGATCTACCAAGGTTGAGGCAAGTAGCAAAAGGGAAAACAAAAAGACTATGATTTTGAAACGATTTTGATTGAGAAATCGATATACAATTGAAATGAACTAACAGAAAGATTCAGCCATTACAGCCGCCGTTGATGAATGAAATTGAGAGTGCATCTCAGATCCCCACCCTCTAACCCTATTTATAGAAAGTGGGGGTGCCCCATAACCCTAATCTAACCTCACATATTTTCAAATAGACCCCAGTAATTATAAGCAAATACACTTTAACTCTTTAAATACAAAACTACGTCCCCGAGAACATCCAGATGTTAATAATTTGGCACGGCAAATGATCCGCAAACGAATTGACTTGGGGGAGGTGGGAAGGTTTACCCACTTATGTGGAGTTCCTGACCGGGAGGTCTCAGGGTCGAATTTTGCGGAGGGCGAACTGTGGTATCGGTTCAAACAAGCAATAATATGCCTACCACGGGATTCCTACTAGTGACTTGGGTGATCAAAGGCCAAAGGCCTAACCGGGTAATCTAGCAGTCAAAAAAAAAAAAATAATAATTTGGCACTGATATTAATACGTAATGTGTTTACAAGCCAAATACATATTTAGATTTTAGAGCTAATGAATTTTACATTACTATGATAAATGTAAAACGCTACTGATATGAGGTTTGAAAATATTTTTAAAATCAAGCATCCATTTCAAGTTCTTTAGTACACGTTTTTTTGTTGAATTTGATCAAATAAAATTTCATACGAGGGTAATTATGGTCAAATTATATGAGAATTTGATTGGAGACTTTTTTTTTCTTATAGGACATTAATATTGTTTGTTTTCCATTATATACTAGTATTATGACCCTGGGCGATGCGTCACCGGCTCGTTGCAAACGTCGTATGGATTAGCCCAAACATTAGGTGATTCATTAAACATATGAAACTTTGTGTTGCGGCGTTTTCTATTTAACTCAATGTAATACCATATATAAGCACTGCGGTTGGATCAAAGTTGCAGCGGGACCGCAGATAGCGGCGCGTTTGCGAACTTCGTTACACTTGTTGTGACAGTGACATTACCGTGTTTAAGTACATATAAGAAAACATATTAAAACCATATTATGCCTCACACGTTGTGGTTTTATAAAATATAAAAACTATTTTAAACGAAAGACCCTATTTACCTCTCGTGCATTGTCTGATGCCTTACAATGACATAAACGTGTTAAAGGGTACATTTGCAAACTTCAAAACCAAAGTCGAAATGTTGTTGTGTACCCGGTTACGACTGTAAAGTCAATGTGGCTAGGCAATTAAGGAGAAGCGTATGAACTTGAGTAGATTATGTTATGAAAACGGAAACGTACGATAAAAAACTTGGAGGATGTCACGGACAAATTTGAGTTAGAAGACAATTATTATGAATCCTAAATTCGATATTTATTACACGCGTGTAGCGACGTAACAATTTAATAAAGTAATTTAAAATAAAAAAAATATAATAAGAAACATTAAAGGGAAAGAAGAAGAAAAAAATACATGCACGGATCAAACCTTGTCACTATCAAAGTCAAGTAATGCACCTAAGCAATTGCTCTAAGAATAGTTTTGAATTTGTAGCAGAATCTAAGAGTATATAAATTAGTAGTGTTCGGTGGTTTTTGTCACCGACATTTAGGTTTAAGATATTATAGAATAAACGGTGGGGTGTTTAGGTAGCAAGCTCCTTTGGCATGTATTCAGGTGTCCCCTCGTTAGGTTGATCGAGTGACCCTTTTTAACTTTTGTTAAAATTAATAGGTGTTTCATTGGGCGTGGTAGGTCTTTTGGTTTCATAAATTAATAAATTACTGGGTAATAATTTCCGTCAATGGTTGTCTGTTGGCAGTAATTATCGCCTTTTGGGTTGCTTCTTTGTAGTTGTTTATTGAATGAACGTTTTTCTATATAAACTCGTGCTTTACTAGAAACTATCATGATGCAACATTGCGCGTTAATTACCATACCAGCAACGATGATATTACGTTTAGGGACATAGACCTTCATTTGAGATCTCCATCCACTAAACTAGAATTATATGAGGGTTTGTTACACCGTCACATGAATCTCTAGTATTAAATATGAAAACTTTATGTAGCTCACGTACATTCAACCTAATGTGGTGAAGCGATAAGAGGTAAGCCAACAAAGCTAATAAACCAACTTACCATCTGTGTTTTCCTATCTACTTGTAACCCAAACAAAAGAAACAAGCTTGTCATTCTATGTAACAACCCAAGTAAATTGTGTCAGGATATTATATGCTTTCCCCCCATGGGTTACCCATCCAAGAACTAGCGATTTTGTTTTCACTCAATGAACGGCACTCCTTAGCAAAAAATTGTGTCCTGGTATAGAAGGTTTCCACTCCATTATAAGGAAAGATTTATTCCCCCTAAACTGATGTGAGACTTGTATCTCCACCCCCTTAGGATTCCAACGAAGAGGAACACGAACCTGACCCTTGGCTCTGGTACCATTTGTAACATCCCAAGTAAACCATATTAGGATATTGTCTGTTTGCCCCGGCTGGGTGGCCAAACCAGGAACTCACGTTTTGTTTTACACGTGGAATGCTGTCTACCTGCCTTAACGACGTAGTACTATAGTTTGGACTCAGCACCCGTTCACACGGGGGTTGTTAAGGACAAATACTTGCATGGATTACAAGGGTAATCATGTATTGCGAACCGTCTCGGACGGTCAACCCGCAGTCATAGGTATCGATAGGTCCACGTCGATAATTAACATGCTTCGTTTTCCTCTGTGTACGTGCTGGTTATGCGTAAACTATTCAAACTCTATATGCTATTATCAAACTTGTATGCTCACCATTACATTATATGTATTGACTTTATTTTAACGTATGTGATAGGTATTTAGGATGCCTATGTGCTAGGAAAGCGAGGCTAGAATAAGTTTCTAGAAGCCCCAACAAATAGTTGTCTGCCGAGAACAAGCGTCTGGGGCATAGTTGTCTGTAGATCTTGTCCTCTGGCATTACATCTAGAAAGTCAACAGAATAGGGGTCTAGAAGCAGATAAACAATTGCTGTAATAATATTCGAATATGAGTTGTCGGAACAGAACTACTTGTTTGGTTGTTATCTGTAATAATATATTTGTTTATTCGGGATACGGTATGGGACGTATCTTTAATTGGAGTATATAAATAGTTGTTATGGAAACTTCTGAACAATCTGTTTCGCTCAGTGCCGCGCCCTGATGATTCCGCCATCGGTTGGGGTGTGACATATAGGATCAACCCTAGAAAATGAAACTAACCGAGTTTATTTTAGTAACAAATATACACATTTTCATAGTTTCTTCTTTTACATCTAGTTTATGTTTGTGTTATTTTTAAAGAAAGGAAAAAGTACACGTTTTGTCCTTTATCTTTATACCCTTTTCAGGCGGTGTCCTTTTCAACGAATTTTGACCGGTTTTTCCCTTTATAGGGAATTTTGTTACGTGTTTTGTCCTTTAACCCTAACCCAGTTAGATTTTTTCTTAAATCTGATCATGTGACTTGCATGTGAGGGTATTTTTGTCATTTCACCTTAAAGGACTAAGTATGTAAATAACTTCTCTCCACCACCACCAAACACCCTCCTACCACCGTGACTGCCGACACCCGCCACCACAAAATTAATCAATCAAATTAAATTGCAGATCAATTGTAATCAAATTACAAGGAATTGATTGAAGTTTAAGCAACACAAACAAATCTAATCAATATACATCATATATCACAGATCAATTTGTAAATATGTACAGAACATAACCTAACTTAAACTTTTGTAATCAATAATTAACATACTGAATCTCGTCGCAAGATGTCCAACAGGTGTTGACTTCTCTTTGTCTTGTCTTCATCATCTAAAAGAAACCGTGTTGTTTAAACTGAAGGCAAGAAAATCAAGGAAGGTTTTGGATTGAATTGAAGACGATTTAACAAGAACATTCCCCACCAGCAACCACCTCACCCACTTAAGACCCTACTCCTCTTCCTTATTTTAACTCATGATCAACACAATAATTTCTCATTTGTCACAAATCACTTGGTGAATCAACAGATCCGGAAAGAAAAGGCGTTTGGGTGTGGCGACGGGGGTTCTAGGTTTCCAGTGGAATCAACAGATTTGGAAAGATAGGGCGTTTGGGGGAGTCGACGAGGGTTCCAGGGTTCCGACGGTGGTGGTTTTTGATGGGTGGTTGTAGTGGTTGTGACGGCGATGGATGTTAGGCGACGCCGGGGTTGAATGGTGGTGGAAGATTCTGAGCGGGTAGTGGTGGGTTGTTGGCAGGTGGGCGGCGGCTGGTTGTGGGTTGATGGTGGTGGCGATGGCAAGTAGGTTAATGGTGGTGGTTGTTGGTTGATAGTGGATGGTGGTGAGAGGTGGGAGGTGGTGCGTTGAATGTGTGAGAGAGTATGTGGCAGGGAGAGAGAGATCTGGAAAGAGAGAGTGAGTGATATAGAGAGATAAAAGAGAGTTATTCTAATAATAATTTAAAAATGTTTTGTTTTGTTTTTTAAATAATATTAAATAATGGGATAAAAAGACTAAAATACCCTTGGGTAACCAGATTTAAAAAAAAAATCTAACAGTGTAGGGTTAAAGGACAAAACGTATAACAAAATTCCCTATAAAGGGCAAAACCTGTCAAAATTCATTGAAAAGGACACCGCCTCAAAAAAGGTATAAAGATAAAGGACAAAACGTGTAATTTTTCCTTAAAGAAATGTATTCATGTAATTTCTCCAAATACAACCTTATCTACATACATAGCTTACCATTTGGGCTGCAAATGAACCGAACGAACACGAACAAGACCTTGTTCATGTTCGTTTGTTAAGAAATATATGTGTTCACGAACTGTTCCTGAACACTTACCGAACCAGATTTTGTGTTGGTGTACGAACACGAACAAGACCTTGTTCATGTTCGTTTGTTAAGAAATATATGTGTTCACGAACTGTTCATGAACACTTACCGAATGAGATTTTGTGTTGGTGTTCATTTGTTAAGGATAAGAACTTGTTTGTGTTCGTTTGTATTTGTTAATTTTAGGAAACGAACAAAAGCGAGAATGTTGATGAACACAAATGGAAACAAACAAGCGCCCGTTAACAAAATATATAATACACTGACAATTATCAAATATTTAATTTCGGAATTTTGAAGTATTTAAATAAAATATAAAAACTAAAAACACTAATGAACCATCGAAAACAAACAAACACGTTATCAAACGTTAACGAACATAAATGAACGAACGCGACCTATGTTCGTGTTTGTTCATTTAACTACACAAACGAAATTTTTTTGTTCGTGTGTTCGTTTATTTATAATAAACGAATGTACACAAACGAACTTCCGACCGAACGGTTCACGAACTGTTCACTGAACGTTTGGTCCGTTTGCAGCCCAAGCTACCATTCTGGTTGGCACCATGTTACAGGAGCTAAGGTTGTATATTATGCTCATGCAACATAGATGAACGTTGCCGCTTTATTCATGAACCATTATATAAGATCAACCCTAGAAAATCCAACTAACGAAGTTTATTTTAGTAACAAATTTACACATTTTCATAGTTTCTTCTTTTACATCTAGTTTACGTTTGTGTTATTTTTAGAGAAATATATTCATGCAATTTCTCCAAATACAACCTTAACTACATACATGGCCTACCATTCTTCAACACTACTTCCAATTGGCTATCTGCCTCATGATATATTCCGGCTGTTATGAGCAAATATAAGTTTATATATTTAGTAACCCACACACGTATATCATATCCACTAGAATGATGTTTATTATATCTTTTGATAAATAATAAATTTCATTTAGTATTTACTAATGAAGAATTTAGGGTTGATATCAAACCTCGGGTTTTAAAGTTTGCTTTAAGCCTTCAAAAATGTTGAGCCGCCTCTGCTTAAAGAACAAACCAATATAAATTTTTCATCAAAATGCATATTTGGCCGACTAGAAGATTATAGATCTTTGGATGCATAGTATTTCGGGTTAGCTTGATTTTCAATTTAGTTATTCGGTTGTTGATGACTTTAGTTTCTCGGTAGGTCTTTGCATCTTCCATGATGATTGAATCACTATGAGGTGGATGTTGGTTTAGATTTTTAGTATTTATAACTTACACTTATTGAACAAGTGATAATTTATGGAATGAAGCAAAACTTCTATCGGTAATCTTATAGCAATATAAACATTGTAACATACGACCTCTCGTACTAACAATATTGTTTGGTATGTTCTTTAGGAGCTCACAGATTTGTTTTTGATTGCCCATGGAGAATTCAGATGAGGTCAAGCATGCTAGTACTACTCATACATGCGGACACTTAACTGTCAAGTTCAACTCTCATACACATCCGTTGCGCCTAAGACGTGCTAGTGTTATTTGAGATAGAGAATTTCGTATGGGACAGTATCTTTACAGTAAACAAAAATGATGTGGATTCGCCTAAGGTTGGAGGGGGTGCTACGTGTTGAGACTATGCGATCACCGTGAAACACCGTGCTACGTGATGGTCACGTCTGTAATGGATGATGCAATTATTTAAATTTTATTATTTTTGTATTTCCTTCTTTGCCTTTCTATTATTTTTGTTTTGACAACTGATACATTAGTTTGGAGTAAAGGTTTTGTTTTATCATGAAACAATTTTGTTATTTAAACAAATGTTTATGCCACAGTAACATGTAAGGTTAAAAGTGTTTTGTTTTATCATGAAATAATTTTGTTATTTAAACAAATGTTTATGCCACAGTAACATGTAAGGTTAAAAGTGTTGATTCTTGTTGATAGATTTATAAATGTCAAAACGATTAAATAAACTGAACCTTTATTCTAAAATGGCAATAAAAACATAAAAATTAGTTAATTAATGTGCACTATATATATTTTTCAATATAAATTGTAATTTAGAGTTTCCTAATACACCTTAACATATACCTTTGGGTATATATTATACACGCAGTTTAAAATAAAGACATGTTATCAAAATATGTGTTAGTCACTTGCAGGAAAGATAGAAAAAATCGTGACTTAAAGCTTGTAATGGAGTCTCATGAAAATCTTGAAAACCGTGTTTGTAGATTCTACTAGAACGCAAACAGAAATGTTGTTGGAAGTGGAATTGGCACGTTAACTTTTATGTTGTTTTTTTTAATCTTTTATTTATGTTGTTTTTTTCTACTTTTTATTTTTAACTTTTATATGTAATATGATACATGCAATACAATATGATATGATTTCATATAATATGATACACAATGTGAAATGATATGATATGATACGATACGATACGATACGATACGATACGATACGATACGATACGATACGATACGATACGATACGATACGATACGATACGATAGGATACGATACGATACGTACCATACGATACGATACGATATGGTACCATATGAGATAATAACAAACAATGATTATTGATATTATTCATTTTTGTCAAATTGTATATAAGACTAGAATTTATAACATCATAAAATTAGAAAAATGTTAATTCCATGACAACTCAACATAATTTGTTTTTAAAACCCACTTCAAAATTAGTTCTTTGGATCATAATTCCATTGCCTTTAGGTTTTGGTCTAAATTTTCGTGTTGTTCATTAATCAAGTGTTTTTCAACGGCGCCGTTTAGATGTCTCTTTAGTATATGAAGCTAGTTTATTTATGATATGATCGCTGTTGGAGTCACTACTACAAAATAGAGCTTTAGACGGGGTGAAATGGGTTTTAAGACGGTGTTTTCAACACCGTCTTAAACTGCACTGGTTTAAAATCAGGTATTATTAGACGGTGTTCTATTTGAACACCGGCTTAAACTCAAGTCTTATTAGACGGTGTTCAGTTTGAACACCGGCTTAAACTTACATTTAACACCGTCTTATAAACTTAGTGAACCCCGTCTTTTAATACCAACACCGTCTTATAAACTGCTGAAAAAAATACATTTACTGAATACATATTTTCCAAAAATACATTTGCTGGAAAAAAATACACCAAAAATACATTTGCTGGAAAAAAAAATACATCAACCTTATATACACCAATGGAACATTTTCAAATCAAACCAAAACAATACACATTCAAATCCAAAATAAGCCCATAGACATCCAATTCAGAAATAAACCCGTCAAATTACAATCATTTGTGAATACATAACAAACTACACATAAGCGAAACTAACGGAATACCTAACTCGCTAAAAAACTTCGGCATCAACGTCATCAACAAAACATCTATTTCATTATCCGTAGCCTCTCTGGTGTCGTGCCACATCTAAAATAAAAGTAGATAGGAAGAGTTATTACAAATATTATAGAATAAATCTAAAGGCAAAGAGAAAAATCGATAACAACATCAGCAATAAAGCTATGTATATATTTACATGTTATATACATCTAAACCTTCTAAGTTTTTAAAAAAAAAATAAACAGTTAAGTAATAAATTGATAAACAAGTATATTTACTTAATTACTTCATCGGGAAATTGGTTTTGATACAAATTGACAAAGTCAAACATATGTTGGAGAACCATGTAGCCGCATTCCCATCCACCCTTTTGTTGCTTACACTGTAATAAATTAACAAATTATTATTTAAAAGTAACGAAAATCAAACAATTTAGAAATAGCAAACACACATATATCAACCATTGTGTAGTTGAACTCGGATCCTAAGGTGGTAGGAATTAGGCTTGAAAGACGATAGTTAGAAGCATTCTTTTAGCCTTTTATCTTTGTTGAATCCAAAATATAAACATGTCCTATGTGTTGGGCAATGATGAACAAAGACCAATGGTCGCTACAAAATTAGCGTTATAGAATAGTTAGGTGAATCATGTATTGCATGATTCTCTATTGTTATTTTGAAACCGACCCCAACATACGTAAAAACAAAATACTTACGGTTTCATTTGTCATTATTTCCATGGTTGGTCAACCATAAACCAATGGCAAAAGAACACACTTGAGCATTAAGGTCATAAAGGATCATATCCTGGATCAGCAGCCATATATTTATTGAAATATGCCAAGTAAAAAACTTTAGCTCAGATAGTTGATGCCACACAAATGCTACTGATAGTTGGATCTTTTAGAACATACTGACCAGCTGAACATTAGTTTGGTCATGCAAGCTCTCTAGACCAGTCTTTACTTCGGCGAACCCTACAACCAAAGAGTGTGAGATAAACCAAGATGGCGAGAATGACAATACCAAACACCAAAACCATCCCCGAAGCCAAAAGTCATCCACCACCACCGGAATAATCATGCATAAGAAGCAAAAGAAATATATAACTAACCTTCTACGTCGATCATGACAAAAAAGGCCCTCACAAAAGTAGCAACAAATGAGAAAAAACATGAGCCACATCAAGTTTAGGACCTGTAACAGTAATATAGAGTTTTAATGTATCAAGTTTCATTTCCATAAAGATTAAAAGATATAAACAACACACTTTTAATTATACATATAAGAGTACATAAAGCGAGATAGTGAAATAAAGTACCATGAGCTCTCACCCCATATCCATCAATGAAAACCTCCTAGGTGATAACTGCTGCATTTTTTTCTATGGGTGATCAACCACTTTAAAACATCATTATTCTCAAATGTGCATAGTGTATATAATATGATGATGATGATAACAAGTAAACAAGAAAATTACCACTTGATTCGTGCAATGCACTTATTTGCATAATAGAACAGGTGGCCCGTCCAATACTCATGCATATGTGTCAAGACTGTTCAGCGAAATGATTTCTTTGAGTGCATTGTCAGGTACACGCCTACATGCTTGAAGATAAATTAAGTCAACAGTATAAGAATAAGGTACACAGCTTACACTTGTTTGCATTGGCGCAGCATAGTGGGGGCGGGAGGGGGCGGCCGACCCCCCGAACTTTTCGCTCAGTAGTGGAAAGTATGTAGTTTCCGTATAAAAATTTTTGAGTATCTACGTTTTTGACCCCCCGTTTTATAGAAATTTTTGGGTATATACGTTTTCGACTCCCCGGTCGGAAATCTCAAGCTTCGCCACTGCTTGTTTGGTTATTTGTCAAGTTATAGACGACATAAATAGCCATTAATGATCATCTAATTTTGTTAGTTTAGAGAAAATAAAATAAATGATAATAAAAAAAACAAAAAGGACATACGTAAAATGTAATTATTATACCTTTTTTGTAAAGTTTGCTGGGATACTTTTTTCAAAGAAGCAGTACACCTTTGCGATAGGGACGATCTTAGTGAAGAAATGCACGTCCCATAAGTTTCCCCATAGTCATCTAATAAGGACATTAAATTCAAAGTAATTTCAGCTTAAGATATTAATTTGGCTTAAAATGAAACGGGTCAAACTTGTTAAATATTGGCTAAATCATGTAAAAACATTGAACTGTTATTATAACTTTCTAATCATATTTACAACATTAATCATTAAATAGCAGCAACTCAAACCATAGACTAATTTGTATCCATTTAATTTAAACAAATGATTGACTGATTTAACGTATAACCTCCCACTCCTAG